>NC_134552.1:41190282-41492011 GCF_025594145.1 Primulina tabacum
TTGAGTTGATGCTAGGTATAGTTCCGATTCAAGGGCTCCGTACAGAATGGCACCGATTGAATTGAAAGAATGAAAGAGCAATTGGAAGATTTACTGGGCAAGGGATACATTAGACCGAGTGTGTCGCCTTGGGGTGCTCCAGTATTATTTGTGAGGAAGAAAGACGGTTCTATGAGACTCTGTATTGATTAACGGCAACTGAACAAAGCTACGGTAAAGAACAAATACCCTTTGCCTCGTATTGATGATTTATTGATCAGTTGCAGGGTTTTTCTGTATATTCCAAGATCGATCTGATATCTGGATATCATCAGATGAGAGTCAGAGATTCTGATATCTCGAAGAAAGCATTCAGAACCAGGTATGGACATTATGAATTTATTGTCATGCCGTTCGGTTTGACTAATGCTCCAGCTGTGTTTATATGTCTGATGAACCGCATATTCCAAAGATACCTTAATGATTTTGTTATTATATTCATTGATGATATCTTGATTTATTCAAAGAATATGATTGAGCATGCTGAGCATCTGAGAACTGTATTGAAAATTGTGAGGGCTGAGAAACTGTATGCTAAACTGTCGAAATGCGAGTTTTGGTTGAGACAGGTTGTATTTCTGGGTCACATCATATCCGAAGATGGTATATCAGTTGATCCCAGCAAGGTTGAGGCTGTGATTAGTTGGCCGAGACCGTTATCTGTGCCCGAGATATGCAGTTTTATGGGTTTGGCAGGATATTATCGTCGATTTATTAAAGATTTCTCGAGTATTGCTAAACCTATTACTCAGTTGACTCAGAAGAATGCTCCATTTATATGGTCTGAAGACTGTGAATCCAGTTTTCTTGAGTTGAAGAAGAGACTGACCAGTGCTCCGATCTTGACTATTCCATCAGGTACTGGTAATTTTGTTGTATATTGTGACGCTTCTCATAGAGGATTGGGATGTGTTCTGATGCAGCGAGGCCATGTCATCGCTTATGCTTCAAGACAACTCAAGCCACACGAGACTCGCTACCCAATTCATGATCTTGAATTGGCAGCCATCGTCTTTGCGTTGAAGATATGGCAACATTATCTGTACGGTGAAAAGTTTGAAATTTATTCTGATCACAAGAGCCTGAAGTATCTGTTTTCACAGTCTGAATTGAATATGAGGCAGCGAAGATGGCTTGACTTATTGAAAGACTTTGATTGTGAAATCAAGTACTATCTGGGAAATCCAACGCAGCAGCAGATGCACTGAGTCGAAAGGTATGTTCCTTATCCTTATCGACGATTGGTGTTTCGAATTTGATAGAAGATTGCTGTTTGTCTGGATTGGTATTTGAGACAGATAGTAGACCGCTGAGACTTTATGCTGTCCAAGTCGAACCAGAGCTGATTTTGAGAATTAAAGCGGCTCTAGAAGGTGATCAGAATGTGCAAATTCGGTATCGATGGTCAAAGCAGGGCATTGATCAGAGTATCAGGTACGGGATAGTGTACTGTATGTGAATAAGTCGTCTTGTTGTGCCGAATGTTTCAGATATTTGAAACGACAGATCTTGTCAGAAGCGCATAGCAGTCGATTTAGTATTCATCCTGGTGGCAGAAAGATGTATAATGATTTGAAAAGACAGTTTGGTGGAAACAGATGAAAGCTGATATGCCGAGTTTGTATCAAAATGTCTGAATTGCCAGCAGGTGAAGGCCGAGAGAAAGAAACCAGGATTATTATTACAGAGTTTATCTATTCCTGAATGGAAATGAGCATCACATTTTCATGGATTTTGTGACGAAGTTACCGAGATCCTCCCGAGGTTGTGATGCGATTTGGGTCGTGATTGCAGATTGACCAAATCAGCATGTTTCATTCCGTACAAGATGACGTAACCGACATGAACAAATGGCAAGATATATGTCAGAGAGGTGGTCAGAGTGCACGGAGTGCCGAAGTCGATTGTTTCAGACCGTGATCCTCAGTTTACTTCGCACTTTTGGCAGAGTTTGCAGCAGGCTCTAGGTACTAAGTTACATCTGGTACCGATATCATCCACAGACCGACGAACAGTCAGAGCGGACTATCCAGACACTGGAAGATATGCTAAGAGCTTGTAGTGCTTGATTTTAGCACTACTTGGCAAGATGCATTGCCACTTTGTGGAGTTCTCGTACAACAACAGCTATCAGGCGAGTATTGAGATGGCTCCTTTGAGGCGTTGTACGGAAAGAAGTGTAGATCCCCTCTGTATTGGATGATATCTCTGAGGTTCCTGAGATTGGACCTGACATGATCAGAGATAGGACTGAGAAAGTGAAGCTGATACAGAAAAGAATGAAGGCAGCTCAAGACAGACAGGCCAAATATGCCAATGTTCGACGTAGACCATTGGTATTGAGGCAGGAGACCGAGTATTCTTGAATATTTCACCTTTCAGAAGAGTTGTCAGATTTGGCAAGAAAGGGAAGCTATCTCCACGATACATTGGCCGTATGAGATTCTCGAAAAAATAGGAGATCGTGCCTATCGACTAGCATTACCGCCTTCTTTATTGGGATACATGATGTCTTTCATGTATCATTATTGAGGAAATAATCTTTCTGATGCTTCACATATTATTCAGCCAGACGATGCCGAACTGGATGAGACACTGAGTTACTTCGAGAAACCGATTCAGATTCTCGATCGAAAAGAGAAGCAACTCAGAACGAAGACTATTCCGCTTGTGAAAATTCAGTGGAGTCGTCATGGCACTGAAGAAGCTACTTGGGAAACTGAGTCAGACATGAGACAGAGGTTCCCAGAATTGTTTCACTGATGTGAGTATTCTTATTTAACTTCTATTCTCCATTCCTTATTGTATCTGATTTGATATTTGGTTGATTGCCTGCGATTTCTGGGACGAAATCATATAAAGGGGGGAGAAATGTAATGCCCGAGATTTAATTACTGTAATCAGACGTTGATTAATTGACATAATTGAGGTTATAGGAACTCAAATGAAGAAGCAGGGCATCGTTACAGTATAAGCCAAGATGTTGGACCGAACATCTGGCGCCCGAGCGGTAGAAAAGAACCGCCAGAGTGCCAATGCACCATGAGTTTACTTCTTGGACAGAATGTTTGGCACCCGAGCGGTAGAATATTACCGCCCGAGCGCCAGGAGATGATCAGCTGAGTATCTCGACAGAAACTTCCGCCGCCCCGAGCGCCGACCGAAATTCATGAAAAATAGACACGTTGCTTTTGCATGCAATTGGATATATATATACACATATCTTTCCTTCAATTCAGAAAGAAGGAACGGAGGAAAGAAGCTTCAGAGAAATAGCTTCGTGGGATTGTAAATCGTGATTTTGCAAGATCCATTTGATTTGACGAGAGCTTCAACTGGACGTAAGTTTTGTTACGTGTTGTTATCATTTGAAATTATGATACTGCCAGAATCCGATATGATTCATATATGTTGTTCTTGCGAGATCAGACATCGTATAGTCGAAACTGGATTGAGAAACAGATACCGTATCGAATTGTTATGATTTTCAGAGTTCATTTGACCGAGATGTGATATCATATTTGTATCGTTATTGAGTATGAGTTGTGGGAATTGATATCTGTTGATTTGTATTGCTGGGTATACTGAGATTATGCAGTTATGCCGTTGAAACAGAATTCGATTTAGTTCTGATTATATCCAGTATCGATTGATTGGGATATTGATATTATATTCCTCGTTATTGTCATTGTCAGATTGAGTATTGACAGATTTGAGTTCGGGACTTCGACAGAGTCAGATTGACAGAAAGAAAGGTATAAATTAATGTTGATGCGGGATTGCACAACTCGAGTTCGATTCGACTTGAGTTTCCCAAAATCACAAACTGAATGATTATTGCATTCGATATTTACAATGCTTGATAGTGATATGCTTACTCTATTGAATTGTAGCAAAGCATGACTTCGAATTGGGCAGATCCGCCTTGTCTTTGGTAGAACCGCCCTGGCAGAACCGCCAAGTCACTAGACTTTTGGATATATATTGATAGACTGAGGAGAAGACCGACTCCTATTGCAGATCTTCAATATAGACAACCAAAGTTTGGGACTAAGAACGTACCACCATCTAGCTGGGGTAAAGTAGATGGGAGAACGTTGCGTTCTTATTCAGATCGGGATTTCTAGATTAGGATGAGTCAAGTCAGAGTCTAGTAGTCACAGAGTGTGATTCAGAGATTTTATTGATACATGTTTTGCAGATTTGATACATGTTATTGATATGTGTTTCATGCTTTTATATATGCTTTAATATGATTGCATGTTTACATTGTTTATACTGGGATATATATCTCACCGGAGTTATCCGGCTATTGTCGTGTTTGTATGTGTGCATGGCAACTGGTGGGACAAGATCGGGGTCGAGGAGATGAAGATAGATCGTGACTAGAGTGGAGACTACGGACTTGGATTAGAGATAGGGTTTGGATACTTGACATTTAGTTGTTAACCTTAGTTGAATGATTGTATATATATAGTACAAGATTTGTACTTTAATACTAATATGTATAATAGATTGAATCCCATTATATTCCGCATTTAAAAAAAATTTAGACCCAGATTATTTACATTGATCCAATTATTCCAATGACGATTAAGAAGATGATTAGCGTCCGGGTCCCCACAAAATTTATTAATTTATAAATTACAAAATTCAAGAATGAAGTTTACAAGTTATAAATTTTGTCAAGGCTCAAGGATTTATTCTTGGTTTATGTAATATTGTTTAACTAAAAGTAAACAAAGGAAACCACCATAAATAATATTTCCAAGAAAATTAAATAATTAAACACACATATAATATAATATAGTTCTCACTATAGAAAATACCGAATTAACCGATATTTTATATATGGTACGGTACGTATGATTATATATATAACTATATAAATATATAATTGCATAAAATAGATGTTAAATTAAATCATCATATTTCATTTAGAACAACCGGCAGAGCCATGCTATTGCCTAAATGAAATTTATGATTTAATAAGTTAGTTGCGATAAAGTAAATGTTAGTTGCAGAAAAATAAAAGTTAGTTGCGGGAAAGTAAAAGTTAGTTGTGGGAAAAGAAAAGTTAGATGCGAAAAATAAAAGTTAGTTGCGATAAAGTAAATGTTAGATTGTTAGATGTTAGTATTAAATCATAATATTGCATTTAGAACAACCGACAGAGCCACGCTATCGTCTAAATAAAATATATGATATAATTATATCAATATATATATATATATATATATATATACACATATATATAATATAAAAATAATAATAATTGATGAAGTATTTATTGTATCAAAATTAAACAACAAATCAAGATAACCACTTTAATGGTATCAAGCATTTGGTGTAAATTGATAACAACAAATAATTCATTATTATACCTACAATAAAAAGAAGTTAGCTAAATGAAAATAAATAAAGAAAGAATATAAAAAATATAAACAATCTTACTTCATCAAGAATTCATCATCTTCACCTTGACATAATAGATTTAGCTTTCCATGAGTTTACTTTTGATCAACACTCATATTTGGGAAAATGAAAAATATATTGGAACTTAGAACTTTAATACAAACACACTATATTTTTCAATGGGATAGAATGATTCTCAAGCTAGCACAAGGCCTCTATTATAGGCCAAATGAGAGAAAGGGTAAAAAATTTTATGAATGCCATGTAGTTGTAATAGTAGTTTTTGTCTCCTCCAACTTCAATTCCATGCCCCTTCTTTCAATGCTACGTTCCATGACTTTAATCACCAAATTTGACTCTGCTCAAAACAGCAAACATGTGAGGAATTGTCTGTAGATGATTTTGGCCTTTTGGTTCACCTCATTTGGTTAAATATTGAAATAGTTATGATTTTTTTACTATATGCTGATCATAGTAAAAGTAAATCTGTCCTCCTTTTGATATTTGCACAATTTGATTATCTTCATGAACTTTTTAAGCAATCATGTCTTCTACAAAGTTGTAGATAATTTCTCAAGGATTCCAAACATGTTTGAACCATCTCTATTTGAATTTTGTAGCTTGAGTTATCATTATTTTACCATATTTAGTAAGACAATTAATTATAAAACATATAATTATTAATTATAAATAAAACATATTTAGTAAGACAATTAATTATAAATAAACAATGCTAAAATAACATAATTTTATAATTTTAATGAAACTTAAATTTTAAAATATAGGTTTTAACATATAATAAATTATTAATTTTAAATTTCATCAGCTATGTGACGTCTATTACTAAAAATACTACTAGAATTTTGTTTTGCAAGCTATTTTCGAAAATTTTGCAACCTAATGCATGCAAAAAAAAAAACTATCAACCATGCGTGATAAGAAATTTATTCCCTCGCTGATTTAAAATAACTGCAGTTAAATAGTCTAACATCATCAAATCCATAGACTACTGTTTTAAAAGAACTCAACACCTGTCAAAAATCACAACAGATGAAAGAATGCAAATTCTATAAAACATAATATTTCAACTCTGACTCTTAAAAATAAAGTGCGGAAAAACATAAAGTCCTTGGGTTATCGTGCGCACTCCCAGCTTCGCCTACTCAGTCTTCGGTACCTCCAGTCTCTACCTCATCATGCTCACCTACATCAATCATACCTAGTGAGTCTAAAGACTCAACACACCTGAACCGTTATAACAAGTACATATACATAACATACAAGGACAGCGCCGCGGTGCCAACCCTGCGGGAAAAATCCCAAAATCAACTTTCAAAGCAAAAACCTACCCTACTCCCAACCAGCCCGGACCAGACTTGAACCAACCTCTCCTATACCACCTTTGGACCATCCTGGACGGACTTAGCTGTGGACCCTAGCCCCATGCAAGCAAGCATGCGAGAACCACATGAAGCAAGCCAAAAACCTACCCAAATCGACCCTAGCTCCTCGATCTTCCCATAGGCCGTGACCAGCCGTGTTTGAGCTATACTGGACCACGACTAAGACCCCCTAGGGTCTGCACTATGGCCTGGTTTGACCTTTACACAGCCACCTACCTTCCTTAGCCCGATATTCACCAAGTTGTCCCCAACTAAACCATGATCTGATCGGCCCTTATGTAGATCGACCCCAAAACCGATTTACACATCTAGCCACCTTCCATCTTGATGTGTACAGCCCCTAGGTCGAAAGCTAGCAGCCCCTTACATAGAAGCAAGGGAAAACGTGAGTATCGTGTCAAAGTACATGCATATTTTTTGTCAAAGTCGTGTAAATCCAATGCAACATGATAAATCTGATATTTTTCATGCATAAACGGCCAAATAAACATATAATGATGCAAGTGATGCAAGAAACAAGGTATAGGGCATGCCTTTGAGTATTTCCGCTCAAAAACCTGACACAATCGTGTGGAACAGGTACCGAGGGACGGGGAGAAGTTCCTTTAAAAAACTTTTGAGAAAATCCAAGGGGAATCGCTGCTAAAGTTCACAAAAAATCTGCTGCTAGAGTAGGGAGGGGGCCCGAAATATTTGTCTGGTGTTTAGGGTTTTTGGAGGTAGGGTTAATTATAATAATTAGTGTATAATGGACCCTTAATTAAAATAATGAAGTTGAGTAGGATTTTAGGCCCATTTTGCATTACAGTAGTCCAACTAAGCCCAAACACACTCCCGTAAAATATTTCATTTTAGGTACGTTTCTGAAAATATTGCTCGAACCCTCAAAAAGTCCTCTGAAAGTGAGTAAAAATACCCTACAAAGGCCCATTTTCGAAAGTCACACATATTTACATCTTATATTAAATAATTAAATAAAAACATGTTCCTTAACTGTCCCCGATCTCCATTCTTCATGTCAAAGTCACTCATTTAATGCATTAAAAATATTTAAACACATATTTTTGCAAAATTTTAGATTTGCATGCATTCAGTTTACGTCGTTAGAATTCTTGGATCTTACAATTCCTTCCCCCTTATATTGAATTTTGTCCTCAAAATTTAAAATATACTGAATAACTCCGAGTAGCGACTCCTCATCTCCATCTCAGTCTCCCAAGTAGCCTCCTCCTCGGAATGATTCAGCAATTTGACTTTGACTATCTGAATCAACTTGTTCTGGAGTCTCCTCTCCTGTCTGTCCAATATCTGGGTAGGTCTCTCCTTGAAAGACAAATTCGGCGCCAACTATAGAGGCTCATAGTTCGGCAGATGGAAATGGTTCGACATGTAATTCCGCAGCATCGAGACGTGGAACACGTTATGAACTCTCGTCAGATTCGGCGGTATTGCTACTCTGTAAGCTAGTATCCCAACTCTCTGTAGGATCTCGAATGGTCCTATGAATTTAGGACTGTATTTTCCCTTCTTCCCAAATCTCATCACACCTTTCATCGGTGCGACCTTCACGAAAACATGATCACCCACTGCAAAATCTAGATCCCTGCGTCGCTGATCTGCATAACTCTTCTGTCTGCTTTGAGCGGTCTTCGTCTTGTCCCGGATCTTGATCACTAGCTCTGCAGTCTGTGTGACAATGTCCGGATACAACTCTACTCTTTTCCCTACCTCATTCCAATAGACTTGTGGCCAAATTTGTCTCCCATAAAGTGCCTTGTATGGAGACAAACCAATAGACGCTTGATAATTTTTGTTGTACGTTAACTCAACGAGAGATAACTTTGGTTCCCAGCTGCCCTGGTATTCGATCATGCAAGCTCTGAGTAGGTCCTCCAAGATCTGAATCACCATCTCAGACTGACCATCGGTCTGAGGATGGAAGGTTGTACTGAATAGCAGCTTGGTACCCAATGCCTGATGCAGACTCTTCCAGAATGCAGACGTGAATCTCGAGACCCTGTCTGACACGATGGACACTGGAATCCCATGCAGTCTTACTATCTCTCTGATATACAACTCTGCGTACTGAGTCATGGTGAAATTCTTCTTGGTTGGTAGAAAGTGTGCTGACTTGGTAAGCCAATCAACTATCTCCCAAATGGCATTATATCCACCTGCTATCCTATGTAGCCCTGTCATGAAATCCATGGTGATGTTCTCCCATTTCCACTCATGAATAGGGAGCATTCTCAGCTTCTCTGCAGGTCTCTAATGCTCTGCCTTAACCTGATGACACGTTAAACACTCAGGCACGAAACACAAAATATCTCGCTTCATGCCTGACCACCATTATAAGGTTTACAGATCCTTGTATATCTTCGTAATCCTGGGGTAAATGAGTACGGGGTGCTGTGGGCTTCCCTTATAATGTCCTCTCTCAGCGAATCAATGCTAGGAACCCATATTCAGTTGCAGTATCAGACTATGCCATCCTCAATTGAGTACAACGGCAGGCCCTTAGTCTCATCCCTCTGTCTCCACTTCTGTAACTACTCATCAGAAGTCTGCCCTGCTCGAATCCTGTCCCTCAGTGTTGAATGTACTGTCAGTGTAGAAAGATTAGGAGCATCGCCTCTAGGATTAGCTGCAAGCTCAAACCTTTGAAGCTCTGCCTGCAATGGTCTCTGTACCGACAACTGAGAATCACTGCATTCTTCCTCCTTAGGGCATCCGCAACCACATTACCCTTACCCGGATAGTAGCTAATGTCGTAGTCATAGTCCATCACTAGCTCCAACCTTATCTGCTGCCTCATGTTCAGCTCTTTTTATGTGAAGAATTACTTCAAAATCTTTTGATCGTTTTAAATATTGCATTTCTCCCCATATAGATAGTGCCTCCAAATCTTCATGGTGAATACTACTGCTGCAAGCTTGAAGTCTGAGTCGGATAATTCTTCTCATGAACCTTCAACTGTCTGGATGTGTAGGCTATAACTCTATCATGATGCATCAAAACTGCGCCCAAACTAAGCTTCGAAGCGTCTGTATATAGCACATAATCGCCTTGCCCGAATGACATAGCTAGAACTAGAGCTGAAGTCAACGCTTGCTTCAGCTTATCAAAACTCTATCGACACTCTGATCCCCAAATGAATTTGGCATTCTTCTTTTGTCAATGCAGTCATGGGCACCAAAATAGAAGAAAAACCCTGAATAAACTTCTTGTAGTACCCAACCAATCCCAAGAAACTACGAATCTCTATCAAACTCTTAGGCACTGGCCAGTCTCTGACTGCCCCGACCTTGCTGGGATCCACCTCGACTCCATCCCTAGAAATGATGTGGCCCAAGAATGCCACTCTGTCTAGCCAGAACTCACACTTGCTGAACTTGGCATACAACTGTTTGTCCAGCAAAGTCTGTACCGCGGTTCTCAGGTGCTAACTATGCTCCTCTCTGCTCTTCAAATATATCAGAATGTTGTCTTTGAAGACTACGACGAACTGATCCAAATACGATTGAAATACATGATTCATGATATCCATGAAGATTGCTGGCGCGTTCATCAGTCCGAAGTACATCACCATAAACTGATAGTGCTCATAACGCGTCGTGAAAGTTATCTTGTGCACATCAGACTCTCTCACCTTCAGCTGGTGGTATCCTGATCGGAGTTCTATCTTCGAAAACATTGATGCTCCCTAAAGCTGATCAAATAGATTTCAATCTTAGGCAGAAGATACTTGTTCTTGACTGTGACACTATTCAGTTCTCTGTAATCAATGCAGAACCGCATGCTGCCGTCTTTCTTCTTCACAAACAGTACCGGTGAACCCATGGAAAAAAAACTCGGGCAAATAAAGCCTTGTCCAGCAAGTCCTGAATCTGATCCTTAAGCTTTTTTATCTCTGCAGGGGCTAGATGTTTGGGTGCCTTAGAAATCGGCACTGTAGCTGGCATCAATTCGATAGAAGATTCCATCTCTCTGTCTGGTGGAATGCCTGAAACATCGTCTGAGATGACACTGGGAAAATCCCTGGCCACCTTGACATCCTCCAGTCTTTGACTGACTGGCTCAGACACTGTCACAATACTTGCCAGGAATGATTGGCAGCGTCTCCTCATAAGTTTCCTCGCACAGATACAAGAAATGATGTGCGGCATCTGCTGGTTCCTAGCTGCCTAAAAAATGAATGACTTCCAGCTGGGCGGTCGGACATATACTGACCTCTGTCAAAAGTCTATGACAACTCCGTTCAAAGAAATCCAGTCCATACCCAAAATGATGTCGAACTCCGGCAACGGTAGCACTATCAAATCTTCCTACACCGCATATTTCTGTAACCGAAGCTTCAATCCCTTCACTATCTAGGAAGTGAACATCTGGTCCTCGGATGAGATCGATACTCTGAACCCTGAATCCATTGCCACTGGTATGATTCCTAGTCGCTTGACAAAAGATTCGGATATAAACGAATGTCTATCTCCTAAATCTAGCAATGCATGCGTGACTACACTTGAAATATATATCCTTCTTGCGATAAAACATACCATCAAATCTGATCGCGTTGAAACTTAAGAAATTTATTGCCAGCAATTTCGGACCGATACTGACCTCTGTCAAAAATCTATTGAAGCTCCATTCGTAGAAAGCAAGTCCATACCAAGAATAATGTCAAACGCAGGCATCGGTAGCACAATCAAATCTGCATGTACCACATTTTTCTACAATCGAAGTTCCAAACTCTTCACTATCTGCGAGGTAAACATCTGATCGCCGGAAGGAATCGAAATTTTGAATCCCAAATCCATGGCCTCTGGTATGATCCCTAGTCGCTTGAAAAATGTCTCAAATATAAACGAATGTGTAGCTCTGGAATCTAGCAGGGCATACGTGGATACACCTAAAATAAATATCCTTCATGCGAAAAAACATGCCATCAAATCCCATCATGTTCAGAGTTAAGGAAATTTTCTATCATTAGTTACCCAAAATCCTCGAAACTCTACATTTTAGTCCTAGAGCCCAATTAGAAATAATTATTAAACTAGTGGGCTTGAGTAGAATCAAGTAAGATTTAAATGGTCTCAAATATGTTTGAGATATTTAAATTAAAGTCCATAAACCTTGTAATTGTTACAAGCCCAAACAAATTGCATGCTTGGAATGTGAAGAGTTGGAGGCAACTTTTGAGTTGATGTCATGGCATTCACATGCAACTTTTTGCTTCAACTTTTTCCACAACCAAGAAAGTTTCCTCCCCTTCTCTCCTACACCTAAGGGCCTAAATTTTCAAGCAATATTCCCTTCAATTTTGTTCTTCAATTGTTGAAGAAAAACATTCCCTTCTTAAAGAAAAATTCCTTACATTTTCTAGTGCAAGTGTAAGGTGGATCTTCCTTGTTGGTGGTGGGCTTAATTTTTGCGCAAAGTGTGCTCTTGGAAGCTTGAAGACTTGTCTTGCCATTTAAGATCTTATTTGTCTGACAACTAAGTTGGAGCCATCATCAATCTTTTAAGATTAATAGGTAATTTTCTAAAACACCCTATGAATGTCATTTTGTGTTTTATTGTATTTGCTACACACTATAGTTTAGGGTGCTCGATTTTCTTGCTAGAAAAATAATTTTGAAACTTCCATTGCACAAGCAAACACCTTAATCGATCCCCTTTCAGTATCAACCCTCTCCTCGGAAGTCCGTATATTATCCAAAAAGGTAGATGGGTTTGACAAAATGGGGGAAGAATAAAGAAAAGAAGATCAGCAAAAGTAACCTACATAGAGACCTACTCAACCAACTGAAGTATTTGGCAGAATTTTTGAAGATTATTTTAGTCAGTTAGAAGATTATTTTATTCTTTAATTCTTTTACGAATCTGTACATTGAAAGAGTTATCAATAAAAGATTATTTTATCTACAATGAGTTCAATTGATCAGTTCATCTTTTCTAAGTTTTGTCAAACACCAAAAGGAGGAAATTGTTGGAAACTGAATTTCGTAAGTTTGACAAACTAAGTATTTAATAGATTGAACTAACTGATCAATAAGACTGACAGTAACTGATCTATTATACGCAAACTATCGGTTGCCTACAACTGAAGATTAATGTGAAGACAATCAAAGGCAACTGAACTAGCTGACTTAACTACGCAGACAACTGACTAATCATTGGAAACTGATCAGGTTCTACAAATAGTTGTGAGCTTATCAGCTATAGCCTATCAGCTGATCTTTCAGTTGTACAAGTCATCAGTGAAAAGCACATAGCTCAACCACCGACAGATTGTACAAAGAACAGCAGGAACACCGCATTTCAGAAATGCTACAGTGTATGACAAACAGATGAATGTTGACGTGGCAAACAACGGAGAAAAAGATTCAAATCACATTCATTGTTACCGTTGGAAGCAAAGTCTATAAAAAGCAGAGAAGAGCAGATAAAAAAAAGAACACTATTCTATTAACTGAGTTGTTGCTATGCTGAAATCTTTGTAAGATTTCTATTCATATTCTAAGGATTTCAAAGCTCACGCTCATCATATACACTCATAGCATTCAAGGCTATACTTCGAGCTTATTAGCACAAACTGTTATTGTTGTAATAATCGATTTTGAAAATATCAGTTGTGCTAAGTTATTTCAGTTCAGTTGAGTACTGTAAAATGTGTTGTGCCTAAGAGTTTCAGTTTGGCATTGTTAAGTCCAAGACTGAAGTGGGTATGTACAACTGTTTGTATTGATCAAAGTCTTTTAGTGAACATCCTATCTTCGAGATAGAAGGGGTGACGTAGAAGTGATCGAAATCTCAGAACATCCGTAAAATTTTGTGTGTTCTTATTTCAGTTTTTATTCTATCTATCAGTCAGTTTATTTTCGGACTATTACTGTTAACTGATTGATATCGACTGACAAGATTCCCGAGTTTCAGTTTATCACTAAACTGACTCATCAATATTCGAAAAGGTTGTGAAAACTGTCAGTGTTTATTCAACCCTTCCCCCTTCTAAACACTCTTTCACCCCCTAACCAATCCTATCAAAGGAAAATTGTATTTCTTTAGTGGGCACGTAGAGTCCAATTAGCCAATTATAATCCTGAATAATATCAGCCAATTATAATTTCTAAAAGGTAGAATCCAATTGCATCCTTATTCAACCTCCGTGTGTTTTGCCTCACGTTTAATAAGGACCCAATAAGACATTTATTTTCACACGTCAAACCGACACATCAATATTGAATTGTAGTGGACGGTCACCATGAGTTCTCACAATAATATGAGCTAAATTCATGGGAGTTCCACTCAATTCACATCATATGTTCGGTGGAAGTCACAGCTTTCCGGCGTCTAGACCTCCCAAATAATATGAGCCAGACACTGTCCGCGGGTAGCATTCAACATGCAACCACATTTGATGGAAGACAAGAATAAATTAAACTCTTTTAGTTTTTACTTTTGTGGTTTGATATAAATTTTGAATCTTATTCAAAATTAGGGATTTAAATTTTAAAATTGTCTCATCATTTTAATTTAAAATCGCGTGCCACGAGTTTGTATGTTTGCCGAATTCATGCAACTATATTATTTAATAATATACATACATGCATACTACCATATATCGCATATATATCTGATTAGTGCAATTTATTGCACTTTTATTACTTGTATTTAACTTGGAATTTTGTGATTCTTGAGCAGGTTTTATGTGATTTGTTGTTGTTTTTGTTGTTGTAGTTTGGAAGCTTAGGATGAGAGTTTGGAGTATTAAAATTTTGAATTTAAAAGTGCAAAAGATGCAAAAATACAGAAGCTACAGCGCACCCGCGGTGAAGCACCGCACCCACGACGGAAAACATACTGCACCCGCGCTCACACACCAGTAGCTGCACCGCACCCGCGATGACTTCCTAACCGCACATGCGGTCCTTTCAAGACAGAATCCGAAAAATCTGTATTTTGGTGTGCTACGCATGGAAGTCCAAGATTTTGGTGTGCTGCGAATTGGGGCTTGTCTGGGACTATAAAATTCATCATTTACTTACCATATAGGGTATTGGGGAGCCAAGGGAAGAGTGGAGGCTGCTGCTAGAAGATTGAAGACCCAAGTTCATCAAGTTTTTGAAAAATCTTTTGCACAACTCCAGGGATGGAATCAGCATTTCAAACTCTTGTTCTAAGTTCTTCTTTCTTTTGTTTTTTTCATTTGATATGTCTTTTTTAGAACCATGTTCTGTTGTTTTGCTTTTGTTATTATGAATTAATTTTTATTTCTAGAGAAAAGATGGAACAAAACTAGAAACCATGTATTGGAATTTATGAACTAAGCTATTTAAGCCTTCATATTGTTCATTTGTATTTTTCTAATCTTAATGCTTTCAATTTATTGGCCATAATTTGATGATTTATATGTTTACAATTTATCAATCGGAAGAGGAAATAATAAACAAAAAAAGGGTAAATATGTCAATGGTATTTATAGAGTTTGGAAGGGCCTATAATTCTATCGAATCCCATAGAAAATCTAGTGCTTGATGTGTTATTTAATTGTAGATTGTTGATAAGGATGTCGCAATCCATTTTTAGATAACTAACATCTACTTATCACTCGCGAGAGGGAATAGATAATTATAGGATTCTTGGCTAATGAATATTAAGGATTTTTATAACATAGCTGCAAGAAATTACACATGGTGAACGGTTGCGTGAAATCGGACCTCTAGATCTTTTATTTCATTGTTATTTGCTAAAATTTTGTAACGCCCTTGACTAATTTCATAAAATAACAGCGGAATTTTAAAAATTTTACTTAAAGGAAAGAAGGATTTAAAATTTCTTGACATGAATATATTTTCAATATATATATATATACAATCAAAAGTATATACAGAATCAGTAAAGTGTTGTATCAAAACACAAAATATCATTTTTAATCATGTCAAAATGCCAACAAAATATCTTTCTTCCTTCCATCTTCTTGTACATATGACCTCGGCTCCAATCAACGTCCTGGCTCGTCAGTCTTATCTGCATCACATGAAATAACTGGAATGAGTATAAAACTCAGCAAGTGGAACTCTTACATAACAATCTATACATATCATACTCTGTAAAACATGACTTTGAAATCATTAAATATCATCTAACTCTTAAAACATGAATAACATAGTATAACATTACAATAACGATGGTATTTCTCTTTTCTCTGGTGGATTGATATCTAAACAGTATCTCTGTCTCTGTACCTATATCCCATCGATGTAACTCGATTACTCTGTTGGGATATAAGCCTATGGTCATTGATCAACTAATTGCATGCAATCTCTGACTATCTATTTATCAATCCGATAAAACATTTGAACTCTCTCTTGGACATTAAAACAAACACTTTGAATACTCTTTTCATTTATATTCCCTTTTACACAATTGAGACATATAAAAGCCTCTAATATACAACAAAGTGTATCCATACATAACATGAATCAAGTGGAAGGGAATAGCATGTTAAAACCATTGAAATACAATACATATACTTCATGTGAGCACAAGAAATGAATTCCACTTACAACCAATGGAAAGCTTGATTCTAATCTCTTGGAATAAATCCTACAACAATAAACCATGTATTGAACCATTAACAACTTAATAATCAAATAACCATACCATAAAACCCATAAAACCAACACAATCATAAATTCCATAATTTCCCCCAACACCATAATCCAAGAATAACTAAAACCACAAGATTATCTTAGCTCATTAAATCCAAAATGATCTTGCTCTCACTTCAATAACCCAACTAGAAGCTTGAATCAAAGGAACAAAAGAAAGAAATGAGAACCCTAGCTCTCCCTTGAGTTGAAGAACCGAGAAGAATGGAGAAGAATGAGGGAAAATGAGCAAACACTTGTATTTAATCACTTAAAACTTCAAAACACGACTTCACTGTTCACGCACCGTAGGTGCGCTAGTCCTTTCACCGCGGGTGCGCTACGTAGGTTGAACCACATCCAAAAGTCCGAAAGAAACGACTGCGGGTGCGCTGCGTTTTATACCGCGGGTGCGATAGCCCTACTGCCCACTCACCGCGGGTGCGGTAGCTTTCCTGGCGTGGGTGCAGTGTCCCCTGAAGCCAACAATATACTTTGCAACTAGAATCGAATCGCAACGTCGCTTCTCCTCATATTTTGGCAACACTCTCAACAAGAAAGTTGCACCTCTATGTCTTATCTAACCACTACGGTTGGCCTCATACCAATTGGCTCAACATACAAATATCATGAATTTAATCGTAACGCCGCTACAATATAACTACACGTCATTTAAAATCAACAATACTATAAATCATAAATCGAAATTCTTAACATCAAAACTATACTTTAACTTGACCAAATAGTTCGTAAACATAAGAAATCTTAAACCGTACCATTTACCAGGCTTGGATATTACAAATTTGGTGTTAAATTTAAATCCATTTTCAATTTATTTATTCTTGAAAGCAAATATTTTAATTGATTATTCTAAATAAATTCAAGACTTTTTTAAAAACAAGAACTGGTATACGTTTATATAAACACTCCTCGTGGGATCGACACTTGTCCTCAAAAATATATTTTACTATAACTTGACGTCGTGCACTTGCGATCAATCAAAAAAATACGCAACAAGTTTTTGGCGCCGTTGCCGGGGAGTGTTTATTTTAAATTTATATTAGTATTATTACCAATTAGTCTAGATTTTAATTTAGAGCTGTTTTTATTGTATTACATTAAAAATTGATTTGTTTCTTATCTTTGTTTGACAGTGCATGCGAAGATCGAAAAATCTTGACTTTTTTATCTTTGATCCTGAGATCGAAAGAACCGCAAGAAGAATAAGAAAGGCGAGAAGAGAAGAGATTCAAGCAATGGCTGACAACAGAGATAATGAAAATCACCCCCTGCAATACCCATCAGAGATCATTTTAGGCATGTACTAAATGCTCATTATTCGGGCATAGCACGAGGGACTATTAATGCAGACAACTTTGAGCTCAAGCCTGCATTGATAAACATGGTTCAATATAACCAGTTTAGGGGAGCCGCTACTGCAGATCCTCATCTACATCTCAGAACATTCCTTGAAATCACTGACACGGTAAAAATAAATGGTGTTTCTGATGATATAATTCGATTGCGATTGTTTTCTTTTTCTCTTAAGGACCAAGCAAGAGGATGACTCCAATCGCTTCCTTTGGGAAGTATCACTACATGGCAGGAGTTAGCAACTAAATTCCTTGCTAAATATTTTCCACCTGCGAAGTCTGCACAGTTGAAAATTGAGATAAGTACTTTTAGGCAGACTGACTTTGAGCAATTATATGAGGCATGAGAACGGTATAAGGAGTTGTTGAGGAGGTGTCCAAACCATGGTTTTGAAGATTGGGTAATGATTGAATTGTTTTACAATGGTTTGAATGGACAAACAAGAGGCACTGTGGATGCAGCAGCTGGTGGCACAATATTTGCCAAATCACCTGATCAAGCATATGATTTTCTTGAACAGATGACCATTAACAGCTATCAGTGGCCGTCTGAGGAGATAGGAGTAAAGAAGACAGCTGGAGTTTATGCCATAGATCCTATTACATCACTCACCACACAAGTTTTAGCTTTAACAACTCAAATTGCAGCTATGAATAAGGCTAGTACAGCAGAGGTTGAAAATGCATCGGTTGTTAATGAAGAACCACATATTCCCGGTGAGGCTCATTATATCAACAATAGGAATTTTGGTGGCTACGGAGGATATCGAGGTAACCCTCCCCCTAACACTTATCATCTTGGTTTGAGAAATCAAGAGAATTTTTCATATGCTAATAATAAGAATGTGTTGAATCCTCCACCGGGGTTCAATACATCGAAGGGGGAAGGAAAGCCTTCACTTGAGGATCTAGTTGGAACATTTGTTGCTGAATCTAGTAAAAGGATGGCTAGAACTGAATCTCGTCTTGATGGCATGGAAACTCACATGGGAAATATGGGTGCCACAATGAAATCAGTGGAGACACAGATTGGACAATTGTCAAATGCATTGAGAGATCAAAATAGAGGTCAATTCCCAAGTAATACCGAAGTAAATCCAAAGGAGCAATGCAAAGCTGTAACTTTGAGAAGTGGAAGAGAACTTGAGGTTGAAAAATCCAAAGAGAATGAGGAAAATGAGAAAAGAGTTGAAGAGCATGAGTGTGAAAATGGAAAAGAGAACGAGGTTGAGGAGTCTCGGATTGAAACTGAAGTTGAACGGATTCCTATACTGAAACCGAATCTTCCATACCTACAGAGATTTAAGAAGAAGGTTATTGATGATCAATTTGCAAAATTTTTGGAGATTTTCAAGAAGATTCACATCAACATTCCATTTGCTGATTCTTTGGAGAAAATGTCAAACTATGCAAAGTTCATCAAAGATGTGATGTCAAAGAAGAGGAAGTTGTAGGAGCTCGAGACAGTGAAGTTGACCGAAGAGTGTAGCGCTATTCTCCAAAAAAAGCTACCACAAAAACTAAAAGATCCAGGGAGTTTTACTATTCCTTGCATTATTGGTGGTACTCATGTTAATAAAGCTTTATTTGATCTTGGAACGAGTATTAATCTTATGCCATTTTCTATTTATAGGGACTTGGAGATTGGGGAGGTAAAACCAACCACTATAACTTTGCAACTTGCAGATAGGTCACTCATCTATCCTTGTGGAATTGTTGAAGATGTTTTGGTAAAGGTTGACAAGTTTATCTTCCCTGTTGATTTTGTAATACTTGATATGGAGGAAGATCAAGATGCTCCATTGATTTTTGGGCGACCCTTCTTAGCCACTGGAAAAGCATTAATAGATGTACACAAAGGAGAACTCACCTTGAGAGTTGGTGGGGAAGCTGTGATATTCAACATCTATAAGGCTATTAAAGGTAACGAATAGGTGAGTACTTATAAAAGCATTGATATAATTGACTCTTGTGTTGCTGAGATTGGTATAGGTCATACAGTAGAAGATACATTAGAAATATGCCTTTCTAGAACTGTCGTTAGATTTGATTATGATGATTGGAAATTGAGAGAGCAACTTTTAGCTCTTGAGGAGTTGCCAAAGGGGAAGGAAGCCGCACAGGAGAAGTTGTAAGAAGAAAAGTGTTCAGAGATAATACCTTCATCCCCTGTTTTGAAGGAATTGCCAAGCCATCTTTGCTATGCTTTCTTGGGTGAGAAGTCGACGTATCCGGTAATTATCTCTTCCTCTCTTACTTTAGATGAAAAAGAGAAATTATTGAGAGTGTTGAGGAAATTTAAAACTGTATTTGGGTGGTCGATTTCTGATATCAAGGGGATTAGTCCCACCATATGCATGCATAGGATTTTAATGGATGAGTCATACGCTCCTTATGTGGATCATCAGAGGAGGCTAAATCTAGCCATGAAGGAGGTAGTGAAAAATGAAGTGTTGAAATTGTTAAATGCTGGAGTTATATATGCTATTTCTGACAGCAGTTGGGTGTCTCCTGTGCAAGTGGTGCCTAAAAAGTGTGGAATGACTGTGGTAAAGAATGAAACTAATGAACTAATATCTACTCGTACCGTGACTGGATGACGAGTATGTATTGATTATAGGAAGTTGAATAATGCCACACGTAAAGATCATTTTTCATTACAATTTATTGATCAAATGCTTGATAGACTTGCTGGTTATTGTCACTTTTTAGATGGTTATTCAGGTTATAACCAGATTGCTATAGCACCGGAGGATCAAGAGAAGACAATATTCACGTTCCCCTATGGCACGTTTGCTTTTAGGAGAATGCCTTTTGGGTTATGCAATGCACCTGCTACTTTTCAGAGGTGTATGATGGCCATATTTGCAGACATGGTGGAAGACATCATGAAAGTCTTCATGGATGATTTCTCAGTATTTGGCTCTTTATTTGATCACTGTTTACATAACCTTTCGTTTTGCAGAAATATCAAGAAAAGAACTTAGTTCTTAATTGGGAGAAGTGTAATTTTATGATCCAAGAGGGTATTGTTCTTGGACATAAAGTGTCTTCTAAGGGATTAGAGGTAGACAGAGCCAAAGTGGTTGCTATTGAAAAGCTTCCACCACCAAAGAATATCAAAGGGATAAGGAGTTTCTCAGGACATGCCGGGTTTTATCGTAGATTTATCGAAGATTTTTCTAAGATTACTAAATCTTTGTGTAATTTTCTTGAAAAAAAATCCACATTTTTTTTTTATGATGATTGTCTGCAGGCATTTGAGAAGATCAAGAAGGCATTGGTGACAGCACCAATCATGATAGTACTAGATTGAAAGGAACCCTTCGAGTTGATGTGCGATGCTAGTGATTATGCAGTAGGCGTGGTGTTGGGCCAAAGGCATGATAAATTTTTTAGATCAATCTACTATGCAAGTCGAACCATGAATGCTACACAGCAAAATTACACAACTACTGAAAAGGAGATGCTAGCAGTAGTGTTTGCATTTGACAAGTTTAAATCCTACTTGGTTGGCACAAAGATAATTGTTTTCACTTACCATGCAGCTATTTGATACTTATTTGCCAAGAAGGATGCAAAACCACACTTGATAAGGTGGATTTTATTGCTCAAAGAGTTTGATTTTGAAGTAAAGGATAGGAAGGGGTGTGAAAATAAGTGGCCGACCACTTGTCACGGCTCGAACTTGAATATAAAAAGATGAAGGAACCATAAAAGAAGCATTTCCAGATGAACAGCTGTTTGAGGTAAATTCTATACCCCCTTCGTTTGCTGATATAGCTAACTTCTTGTCTTGTGGTACTCTCTCTCCAGATTTGACTTATCATCAAAAGAAGAAATTCTTTATACGCCGGGACGTAATTTTTATCGATGTTGGTTTTTCAACAAAAATACGAACGTATTGGCAACTCGGTTAATAAATTCACAAACTTTATTAAAAAAAATTATTTAATTAAATACTAATGGGCTTTTTGGGCCTAATTAGCTTTCCTAATGGACCTAAACTTTTTTTAGAGGTTGTAATTATTATTTAAACTCAAAATTACCCATAACTCTCACACAACCACACGCCCACCTCCCCTACAAGCTCAAAACTCTTCCCTTCACACAAAATCACATGGCACACACATATTTTCTCAAGGGAAAGTTTCAAATTATCAAGGGAAAAGAATCAAGGTTCTTCAAGGAAATTCAAGACATCGTCTTCGTGCCATCGTTCTTCGATTCGTCGACGTTTATTCGTGCGTTAAATACGCAAAGGCACGCCATATTCTTTCCTTCAAACATCCATCACACAATATTATTTTGTTTTATTGAGTTTTTGCATGAAAAACAAGTGCATCATGAAACAATTTCGTTTTTGTGTCATGTGTTAATTTTAAGTCTTGAATTTGATGCAAAAATCATGTTTAATTTGTTAAGGGAATTCCATGAATTAGGATATGATCAAGCATGTTTTTACACGAGTTAGGGTCCTAAGAACACAACTAATATGCTGCACAACATGAAAAATAAAAGACGATACCACCTTTCTATTGCTTGTGTTCGAAGGACTCGGGTTGATGGGGGTTTGTGGCTTGGCGTGGCTGGGGCTGGACCATGGCTGGGCTAGGGTAATGTATGAGTCAAGAGAAGAGTCCTAGACATGCTAGGACTCAAGACCAGGGCTGGGGAGAAGTCCTAGCAAGCTAGGACTCCCACCCGGGAAGCTTCAAGGGGATCGCGCAGGGTGCAGCTCGCGCAGGGAAGGAAGTTGCTCGGCCAGGGGGCTTTGGGCTGGGCTAGGCTAGGTCCTTAGGGTCCTAAGAGGGTTCACAAGGGTCTGGGCAGGGGCTGGTGCGACTTGGGTGGGTGCTGGCTCGAGGAAAAAGATGGAACAGTGAGAGAGCTCATGTGACGCGAGGCTGCTGTCTTGTTCGGATAGTTTTCTGCTCGCGTCTAGGGGCTTGGGCTGGTCTGGGTAGGGTCTGAGCGTGGTCCAGGGTCGGTTAGGGTCATCGTGGTTCGGTGGTGGCCCGACTGGAAGAGCCCTAGGCTAGCTAGGAGTCCTAATGCAACTAGAAAACCTCACACGCACACATGCATGCAATTGGGTCAGTTTCCAGCAGGGTTTGAGCGAGATAAGGCTAAGTTCTATGGGGCAGGGTTGGTCAGGATGGTGCCTAGATGGGTTGGCTCGGGTTTGGCTTGAGGTGGCTTGGGCTTGGCTTGAGTATTTTGGGAGATGGCTCGGGGTGTTCGAATATGTGTCAATTTCGAGATTTTAAAGACTAAAATTAGAACCATTGGTCCACTGGTGTGGGCCATGGCTCACAATGGTAGGATAAATAATAAAAAATGTTATGTTTAAAATATGGGATCAAAATAATGAGTTTTGGATTTATTCGGAATTTAATCGCCTCACGAAGCGTTAATTAATGAATTAATTGAAACTCCTAGATTTAAGCTTAATAAAATTATGAAAAATTATATTTAAGCTCAAATAATTATTAAAAGTTTAAGTTTTTAATTTGGAAATTTTATATTAAGGTTTGGTTTAATTCGGGATTAAAACGCATTAATACGTTATATTTAATTATTAATTTAAAAGTCCTCGATTAAACTAAATAAAATATGAGAAAATTCAAATAAACTTAAATAATTATTTGGAACACGTTACAGTCAATAAAATTAAGAAAATGTCAAAAACGTGAAATTTTACGTCTATGGGCAAAACGGTAATTTTACACCCAAAAATTAGTAAACGTCATGGCAATGTCCTGAATGTTGTTTTATATGCTAATATTATTATTTTAAATGTTTATGGACGTTTTTATGATTTAATATGCCAAAATTTTTATTTTAAAATGTTTATGGATTTTTATATTTTAAAATGTTGATTTTAAATGTTTATGTAATTGTTATGATTTAATATGTCAAAATGTTATTTTAAATGTTATGATTTAATATGTTAAAATGTTCATTTTAAATATTTATGGATTTTATGATTTAATATGTTATGATTTATTATTTTAAATGTTTATGGGTTTTATGATTAAACGAAAACGTTAAAAAACATGTTGCATGCTTGGTTTAAAAGAAAAATGTTATATGCATGTTTAATTTTTATGAAGTGAAGAAAATACGAAATGTTGAAGGAAGTGAAGTAATTGTGACTAATACGATGATATGTTGGAGATATCGTGAGGGAGAAGGTCCCAGTGGGAGCCCAACGATTGTATTTCCATTTATACGAATACGAATACGAATACGATGATATGTCAATATGTTAAGGCCAAGGCCCAGTTGATGGGTGAGAGTGTCGCTGGTTTCCCCGCCTCCTAGTACTGTGGTTACATGTTGATGGATCAATCGCCCAATTCGAATACGAATACAAAAGTCACAATTAACTATCTGAATTCAACGAAAACGAATACGAATATTAATATGAATATGTTGATACGAATATGGATACGGATACGAATATGAATATGAATACCTTGATATGGATATGAATATGAATACGTTGATATGGATGTTTTTGTTTTAAGTTTATGCATCTTCATGAAAATATTTACGAAAATATTTATATTTAAAGTTTATGCATCTTTATGAAAAGGATATTTTAAGTAAAAGTATTTTCACTGTTGTATGTGATATGTATATGTAGTATTTGTTATCAAGAATATGTTTTGTTGAGTCTTTAGACTCACTGGGTGTGATTGATGCGGGTGATTATGATAATTATGTTAATGGATGTCTTGATAGTTGACCTGACTGAACTGAAGGTGCACATAACCCGAGATTCGATGCTAGTTTTCCGCACTAGTTATGATTTATGGTTTTAAGTGATGTTAAAGATATTTTTACGACGATTTATTTATGAGTGGTTTTTGAGATGTTATAGTATGGGTTATACTTTTCAAATAATATTTTTAGGTTTGGTAAAACGTTTGATGATTTTATGATTTAAATTATTTTTCTTTGGATTTTTAAATGTTAGTTGGTTGTTTTATTTTAAAAATGGTGTCAAGGTATTTTAATATATATATATATATATATATATATGTATGTATATTTCGAATTATCAAGATTAAGGAGGAAAAAAAATTTTCTAGTACTTTTTAAGAAAACGAATAGTGGACGTTTCAGAGGAGATGGAGGCTTTTCGAAAATTTGTGTCATATAGAGGCTAGGTTTTTTGTCACCTATTTAAACCAAGCCTTCATGACTTAATTATCATAATATTATCATTGGGCCCCTTAATTAACATTAATGGGCTTGATTAATTAATTTGACTAGTCCAACTAGTTTAATCAATTAATCAAGGTCCATTAAGAACTTTAATTATTTAGTATGTTGGACTTGTACTCCTACAAGCCCATTAAACATATTTTTCATCATATTTAATTTAATATTTAATAAACTCAACTTTTGAGTTTAATAAATTTTAATCATCAAATTTTATAAATTCAACTCCTTGAATTTATTATCTTCAAATTTCATAAATTCAACTTCTTAAATTTACTATCTCATAAATTCAACTCCTTGAATTTATTTTCTCAAAATTTAATTATCATAAATTCAACACATTGAATTTTTGAATTTATTTTCTCAAAATTTAATTATCATAAATTCAACACATTGAATTTACTATATCATAATATAAATTCTACTTCTTGAATTTATTCTCTCCACGGGAACAAATGATCCAGTGCTTGTGTGACCCTCAATGATTCAGGGATATAGCTAGCCGTTGGTTCACAACTATTTGTGATTCAGGACATAATCTTTTATTCGAGCTTACCCTAATTTGCCACATTCTATGTATCAACAATTGATCATGAGATTGTCAGAAATCATATTTCTGATTAAACCCATCGAATCACGGTAAGATCGTCTAGTAGCGTTGTCCCATGATTCTCTAGGTATAACTGATAGAGTCTGCAAGAACCAGTCGATTATGATTAACGTACAGTACGGTCCCTTCATCTCATATATCCCGATCGAATCTGCAACCATTGGTTCATCGAGGGTTGCATAATAATTCCATAAATATGTGACACATATTTGAGAATAAATAGTGGCATCTCATGTACAATTGGAGAACTCCTTCTCTAACGTATATCTCATACTCTAGCCAGATATTCCATGCACTATTATTTCATCAGATCACATGGGATATTTACACCAGTAGGTGAGCGGTGAATTCCCGATTACAATGCACTGGCTCCTACATGTGTCGCAATTGTACCCAATCTCGCCACCTGATGACCCTTCAGGAGTCGGTAAACGAGTCGAAGCACATCCCTAGCATATAGAGACTCGGTGTTGTCCCGAGTCGTAAGGACTAATGGTGTAAAATCATACCACGAACTTATCCTCTCGATGAATGATAACCACATGAAAAGTCTGAGGGAGGGTAGTTCGGTATAATCATCATATGACTACTCATCTGCATGTTTGGACATCTCTATGCCCTTACCCAGAAACGCGGTACACAACATAACAGATGATAGTCTCGAGTTCAAGCGACATTTATCCACGTTTTAGGCAGCTGAATCGGCTAGGAACGAATTTAGATCATACAGTGTTTACAAATGAGTTTCAACATCGAATTACGATTCATTTATATTAAAGTATAATCAAGGTTATTATATATGTTGTTCACATGGCTATACAGATAAAAAAGTAACAAACTATGAAATAATGAATTATATTAAAATAAAGCTTGTTTATTACAACTGAGTCAATAAATTCTCTAGCCAACAGTTGGCTTGCAGGGCATCTACTCTAACAATATGTATGTACAAAATGTATTATGTAAAGTCCATTGAATAAAACAAGGAATAAATTAAACTGCAAACATTAGCATTGACAAAATTTTATACGCAAAAAATAGTAAATTAAATAGTGTTACGTTCATGTACTACTTTTAACCTATAATATATGTATATATTTTGACATAGGAAAACAAGTATATGTGTGCAACATCATATACAATGGTCTCTGTACAAAATGAACAAGGCAAACATGTCGTATTTTCGGTATTTCATTTGCGAGAAGATATAGGTTTTTGTATTGAATCTCATGTATATACGGACAACTGAAGATTTAGAAATGGTGATGACAAATAATAAAGTGGATAAAGTAAAATAAGTTAACAGGTATCACATTTGAACAATAAATACTTTATTCAGATTATTAAAGCGCAAGCAGAAACAAAGTATTCAAGGACAACCAAAAATCACCATCGGATATACTTTGACATCGAGTGCATCGTTGATGTCTTAGATTTCTGCTTGAAAAAAACCTTGTATGGTGTAGAGCGAAAAATCAACGGTCCACAAACCTGAAAATTTTTCTTTTCAAAAACACAAAGGCGTGGAAATGGATGAACAGAAAATGAATAATTAAACATGTTTGTTCTTCTGCACATGTAGAACAAATCGGAAACTTTTAAAAAAAATCGTGTAAGATTTATTTGTAACCCATCACCCTAATCGCCTTTAACAGATCTACATCTGTTCTGCCTCAGATGTCATGAGATCTAACAAATGGCAAGAAGCAACGTCAAGTGACAGAGTAGTTGGGTAGATCTGTACTTTGAGTCAAAAATAGGTAGCCTGATATGTATAGTGGCAGGGGTGAATTTGGAAAATAAATATTGTAGTAGTATTTACCCGGAAAAAATAAATAGAACCAAACATAAATGAAGTTTAATGACTAGTACTAAATGTCCATGTACTAAACTTTCTTATCCCTTATATTATCTTTCAATTATTAATCTCATTCTACATATCAAGCGGTGTCTATGTTATGTATAATCATCAATCTTTGGATATAACTTACTAACAGTTTATCGGATAAATCGGTATGAGCTGCATGAGCTAGTTTTAAAATAGTCGATATGCACGGCTAATTTCAAATTCATTGTAGACAGACTTTTCAACAAACAACTATTATACTCGGAAAACTTCATCCACAATTATCGTCGTTTCATTCAACAAACAACTAATATAATTACACGCGAAACAAAGATTCAGTATACTTTTTCGGATTTCTCAATTCAATTCAATATTTTTGCTCGCAATTGTAGTAATAAAACAATAAATCATTACAAAATCACAAAAATGTGATTATTCACCTGTAATATTGATATCGGCTTCTTTTGGTGCCTTGGCGGTGATGGAGAGAGCATGCAAGCCGGAGTTCATCTCATCGGAGAGGAGGTCATACATCATAAGGTGTCGTTTGATGACACTTTTCCCTTCTGAATCGGTCAACACAATTTTGACGTTGAAATGACTCCCATTAGCTCTGCCGGCCATTTATTTAACGGCGGAGTGATCGGCGTGCCGGTAGGAAACATCCACCACCTCGAGAGCGGCAGCCTGGAGCACCGTTTCAAGCTTCGTCTTGATTCTACTCGCCCTCGACATCAGCGCTCGCGACTTCATATTGCTCCAGAGTAGGCGTGCTTAATGGTTCCGTCGAACCAGTTTCAGACCGGTTCCTAACGGTTCTGGATCCGAAGAGTTCGGAACCGGTCTGAACCGGTTCCGGTTCCAAGTTAAAATACTTAGAGCAAATCCAAACACAAGACTGGTTCGACTATTAATAAACCGGTTCCGGTTCGGGTCGAACCGGTTCCGAACTCTAATTTGTTATATTTTAATATATAATTAAAATTAATAATATTAATGGAAAATTTTTTATTTAGTATTTTAATTGCAAATAATTGTGATTACATAAAAAAACTATAACAAAATAACTTAAACATTTTTTTTACAATTGAACATCTAAAATTCATCATGATTTATTAAAATATATTTTGAATACTCTGGATATTCGTCGGAGCTTGAGCTTTGAAATTCGTTGATCGTCCCAGCGGTCCTATTCTTTTTTTCTATTGCGAACCAATCTTGTAGGAATGTTAGCATGCTAAGTGTTTCTGGTTTAATGTAGTTCTTTGTTCACCGATAATTCCTCCACATACTGAAAATGCTGATTCAGAAGCAACACTTGAACTTTGAACGGCTAGGATATCTCTTGCAATTGTCGCTAACACTGGATACAGTTGAGAATTTACTTTCCACCAATCTAAAACATCAAAATTATCTGTAGTCTCAATATATTGGCTTAAGAAAATTTGGATATCATTGTAATTTTTCGTTTTCACTGATTTTTCTTTAAACTTTAGTTGTTTTAAACTTTGAAAAAAATTTAATGCTCCACTTTTGCCTTTCTCTGTAGGTGTCTCCTCCGCCTGTCGACTTGGTTCACACTGTTCAGTAGCATACAAGTCAAACAATTCTTGAACAGAACACATTATTGACTTCTTTTGATCGTCAACATTCTTCTCCAAAAATTTAGAGTGATATTCAAAAAACATGTCTAGCCCACCTTGACTTTGATTAGGATCAAGTAATGTTTCTATACCATGCACAATTGGAATTTTGTCCCAATATTTTAAAAATGTGTTTTCTATATTTGAAACAAAGTCATGCATAACATCACCACGAAATTCAATAAATCTATAAAGCATATTGAAAATTAAAGGTAGAAACATGGTTGAAGTAGGATAGTTAGTACCAGAAAATTTTTCGGTTGCTTATATAATAATTTCTAACAATGAAACACATTTACTCAAAATATTCCAATCATCATCGGTTAACATTAAAGACTCTATCAGAATATTATTGTAATATGGAGTAACTAAATCTTTAAAACTTAACAAAGTGTGAAGCAAATAATATAAAGAATTTCATCTACTTTCAACAGGAAGAGGAAATTTTTTAAATTTAATCTCGTTTGTTTCCACTAGTGTTTTTCAATCACGTCCATGTTTTCTTTCACGTAATAATTTTCCGCATACTTTGAATTTTTCTATTACATTAGCCATTTGTTCATCGCATGCACATTTTACACATAAGTTAATAATATGACATACGCATCTAACATTAAGCAAATTACCATCTAAAATTTGTTTTAATGAATCTTTAAGATATTTAATCGCAAGAGTATTGGCGCTAGCATTATCTAATGTGGTCGACATTATTTTATTTTGTATCCTATAAATCTTAACAACATTTAACACATATCTAGCTATAGTATATGCTTTGTGTGTTGATTATAAATGATCTAAAGCTAAAAATTTTTTTCGCATAGTCCAAGTTTCATCTATCCAATAACATGTAACAACAAGATAAGATTCATATTTCAAATTAGTCCAAATATCAGTTGTTACTCTACAAGAAAATATTTGAAAAATATGATATTAGTATCTCTTTATATTCCTTATACATATCAAAACAATATTTCTTAAGTGTGTGTCTAGAAATATTATGAAAATAAGGTTGAATAGGACTAGTAAATTCAACAAAACCTTCTTGTTCAGCTATTATAAAAAGTTGACAACATTTTGTAACAAATTTAACGATAATTTTTCGAAATATTTCTTTTGTAATCGTGGAAGCTTTTCCAGATGAAAGATTAATTTTTTTGTTGAGTTGTTTCTCTACCAAATGGTTATAGAGTATCATGGTCAAGCTTATGTACCTTGACTAAATGTTTTTTCAAAGTACCGGTACCACCGAAACCACCACCTGTTTTATAAGTATATCTATTTTTGCAAATTCTACACACAAAAAAATAGTCGTTTGTACCAGATTTTTTTTTCAATGTCGAAGTAATCCCAAACTTTGCTTCACTTTGCTCAACCCGTCGTCGTGCTCGTCAGAATGTTTCTTCCTCCGGCGGACAATGATGATCGAAAATTCCCACCACCTTCGTTGGGAAGTTCCGCAACATGTTCTTCGTGACTGAGTTCAAAGTCTTCAAAATCAGAAATGTAGGCAAAATCTTCACCAGAATCTAAATTGCAGTTTGAAGACGACGCCATTGAAAATATATTTTGTAAATATATATAATGAATAATATCAAATAACAATTGTGTAGAAAATATTAATAATTTGATATTGAGTGCAAAGAAATAGGATCTGATTTTTGAGTGAATTAGGGATTGAAAACAAACACATATTTATAATGATGGAAAAAATTACAATTTTACCCCAAAATTAATTGCTATTTGGCCCATTAAATTAGGGGCCAAATTGCAATTATTTTTTATTTTTATTATTTTTTTAGCCAACAGATATAACATTTATCATTTATTTCATTTTTTTATTTTTTAAAAAAATTCGAACCAAAACCGGATCGGATCCGGTTCTGGTTTAGATTTTCGGATCCGTTTCCGAACCTAATTTGGTCGGTGTTTTTAATTGAACCGGTTCACTACATTTATATGCGGTTTTGGATCGGTTCTAGAACCGGTTCGAACAAATCGGATCCGGTTCCGGTTTTTTCGAATCGGTTCCAAGTCGATTCTGGGTCGAACCGACCTAATAAGCATGCCTACTCCAGAGGCCTCTTTTTGTTGAGGATCGGGTTGAGTTTAGAAGGGGGGTTGAATAAACTCAATGGCCAACTTAATAAATTCTTTCGAATGATGTGCTAAAATCCTGTTAGAGATTTTAACGATTCTTGTTCAAGTATAAAGACCAGCAGATCACAAGATAATGTGCGAAAAACGATCTGTTGGTTAGTGGGTGAAAAATGATAAAGCCGAAAAGCAGTAGATAGCACAAGGTTTGTTTCAGGAAGTTCGAAGATGAATCTTCTACGTCTCCCCTTCTTCTGTTTCCAGAAGGTATCACTAAAAGACTTTGGTGAATACAGCACAACAATTGTACACACCCACTTCAACAGGACTTACCCTTCGCCTATTGAAACTCTTAGCTTTACAACTCAACTTCTTGAATGATCTTAAATTCTGGAAAAGACTCTTTTGCAGTTACAAATTCTTCTATCAATGAAATAATGAAGTGAATAGCTTGAGAAGATATAACGAAAATAGCTAGCACAATATGATCTCAATGATCAAGAGTATGCAATGAAGCATGTGCTGCTTTTTCAGTGTTTGAGCTCTTTAGATAACTGAAAGTTCTAACAATGCTCGAATGATGTTTTTCAATTCAGATTTTTGTTCAATGCTACATATTTCTTCACGAAATCCTTCATCTCCATATATAGGCTCTATTCAACGTTCAAAAACTGAACGGTTCTTTTCTTTTTGGTGGTTCAGCTTTATTGCTTAAAATGGACCCTGCAGAATACATCAAAAGTAATCAGTCGCAGTTCATACCAAAAATGGTATACCGTCTTAAATGTTCTTGTATAGCATTTAATGGCATTTAATGAAGCAATAAATGCTGGTATCACGTTAATAGATCAACGGTAATATTTAGAGACTTTGAGATACGCAAGATTCTGTTAGTGTATATTTCGAATTTTATATCCTTCTAGTTCTGGTTTTAGCTAAGAAATTATTTAAGCAGGTTTTAGCGTGATACAAGTACTTCTGGTTTACAACATCTACTGGTTCTACTGGTTTTGTACTAATCCAACATCTACTGGTTCTACTGGTTTTGTACTTAATCCAACATCTACTGGTTTTTCCTTAGCATCTCCACAATAAATTTAATTCTAACAATTTCCCCCTTTGTGGTGATGCCAAAACCTAGATGTTCTGTGTTAGTAAAATAGAGATAAGAACGGATTAGATAATCAAAACAATTTATATCCAGAGAAAATCACATAAAGCATAAATATAAAAGAGACACAAAGAAAACAAAGAAAAATTAGTTTGTTCCAATATCCCTGAAGATGGCTTAATCTGGATTTGGATTTCTTCCAGTTGGTCTGCTGCTACTTGCTCCAATTCTATCGTCTTCCCCCTTTTTGGCATCATCAAGAAGGACCCTAGCAAGTAATTCATCCATTCTCCCAGATAAGTTGTGAATGCCATTTGTCAGCATCTCCAGATAAGGAGTCTGATTAGAAACTCGATCATTAATAGCAGTGAGCGTTTGAGATTGAGAATCAATCTTGGCATCCATCAGGTCCATGGTGGTGGAGATTGATCGAAACATTTCATCATGCTCGGTGATCCTGGTAAATATATGAGATTGAGCAAGCGCGATCTGACTGAAACTTTTGGATATGGCCTGTCGAAAGACGATGGTCTCAGCATGCATTTTACTCAGAGATTCCGCAGTGTTCTGTATTTCCTTAGACATGCGTTCTGGGAAGAATTGAGCATCATGAAATTCGGCGGCATTTTCATAAGATATCCGCTTGACAAAGTCTGAAAGATTTACAAGATCCCTTTGGAGAGCATCAATTTGGAATTCTAGATCAAATGATTCCATAGCTGGGGAAGGAGTCCTTGCTTGCAATCTTTGTCTAATTTCCTCCATTCGTGCAATGCGCTCAGTAGACTGCAAAGAAGGAATAGAGAATGGTGCAGCTTCTGCTTGAGTCGTAACAGCTGGTTCTGGTTCAGCAGAAGGTCCTTCTGAAGCAGTAGAATGTTCTGTTGGCCCTTCGTCTGGTTGCTGCAAAACAGCAGCAGGTACAGATACAGCTTGTGGCTCAACAAAGAGGGTGAAGTATTCAACAAAATTGCCATATCAGCTTGGTGAGCTTCTGAAAAATGCTCAAGTGCTAGAAGAGACGATGAAGCAGTAGTCATAACAGTAGCACTGGCAGCAGCAGTTGCAGTAGCAGTAGCAGATTCTGGAGAAGGATCAGTAGTAGTAGGAATAGCTTGAAGCAATTCATCTTGTGCTGTTTGGGTCGGCATAATCGATTCGATTACCTCATCAACAGAGGCCAGATCATGTACAGAGATCAGAGATGAAGATTAAGTAGGAACTTCTACTGGTACAGGAGTACTAGAAACCTTGACTTCAGGAGAAGCTTTGGTCGGTTCCTCAACTGTCTGATTCTTCAAAATTGCGGAGACAGAAGTGAGACTGAACTTTGGAGGCCGAGAAAAGACCTTTTCCTTATCAGCAATTTGTTCAGAAAGAATTGTCAGCTGCTCCGACAAAATTTGAATGAAATTCTGGTCATGAAAAGCAGTAGGACTTGCAGAGTCAAAATTTGACTTTAAGGTTTTCAGAACAGTGTCCATCTTCTGCATTTTGAATTTTTCCAGAATGTAATTGCGACGATTCATAGCTTCTATCACATTTCGTGTCCCGGCAGCATCAAAAACCTTTTTCTCATTTTCTACTGTTTGAGCATAAACACCAGTAGTTTTCAAAAATGTGATTGGGTGGTAGACTCGTACCTTAATTCAATCGTCAAAAAATTTCATATCTTCTCTGGTTGAGATCTCAACTTCTTCCAGATGTAGATTTATTGCTGTTTGAATTGTTGATATTGCCACCGGTGACTGAGACAACTCAGTAATCTTTTCTTTCCCTTTTTCAGAAGTAGCAGGGACTACTGGTTTAAAAGCAGAAGAACCAGTAGCAGATTCTCTAATGACCACACCAGAAGTTGGTCGGAAGCTTTGAGCGGTGAGGGCCCTGATTCAATAGGTTTGGCTTTGGTGGATGAAACAACAGATGGAAAAACTTGGCGGAGAGGAACATTCTCCAGTTCAGACAGAACCGCTGTTTTCTTGATGCGGATTGTTGTGCGAGGCTTCTTCTTAGCTGGGGTGGAAGGCAGTGAAGCTTGCTGAGTGGGTGCTGCTGATTCTCCAGATTCTGTTTTGTCAGAATCAGACAAGACCACAACTCTTTTTCGTTTAATTTTCTTCTGCCCCTCAATTTGAGATTCTCCAATCTCCTTCTTAATGGCCACAAACTCACCGACGGTTAGCTTTGGCCTTAAAGCAAGCACGCTATCAGCATCAGTCATTGTTACCGAAGAGCCATCCTCTTCTGCTGTTTCAGGAAAACCAGCATCTTTCAACATTTTACTGATTTGTACAGCAAATCCAGTACTTTTCCTGAGAATCATATCCTTCATAATGCGAAACAGAAAACGACTCCAATCCACTTTCTTTTCTGAAGTGATGGCCACCATCACTTGAACCTTTTCTTTGGTCAGTTTGTCGAATGTTCCAGCCTTAACCAACAAGGCTTTTGCCACGATATCAGCGAGTACCTGGTACTCAATTTTCAGTAGTTTCTTGAAGCAGGAGGGTGAAAGTTCTTCTCCAGTGGCTGAAAAATTTGTCAAGGCGATGGACATGTCTTCCTTTGAAATGTCCAAGAGCTCGGAAAGGCTAGAAATCGGTAGGAAGAAAGTGGAACCCAGAAGTGCGGCATCAATAGAGATCGATGCATCTCCCTGTGCATAGGTAATCTTGCCTTCCACAACTTCTGCTTTGGCATAGAAATCCAGAAGAACAGACTTGTAGATAACAGCAGGCGATTCCAAGAATATTCGAAGCCCAGACTTTTCCAATGATTTAAACATCTTGACAAGATTCTCATCCTTAATAGTGAGAACAGAAGCAAAATTCACCTGATAAGCATTCAACGTATATGCTGCGGCCATTTCTAAATTTGAAAGAGAATAGAAGTATGTTAGCAGTAGATGCGAAAAAGCAGTAGAGAGAAGGAAATAATCCGAGTTCGTAAAGCGTAGTAAAAAAATGAACAGTTAAAGCAAAATATACAGCCATCAGTGAACATAGGGACACGTGTCGATATGTTAGAAGAGAGAGAGGCAACAGTGTCAGTTACTCTACTCATTTTAAAATATTTTAAAAATTGGCGGGCTGTCCAAGGCGGTTGCTAAATAAACAGAAGCTGATTTGTCATTTTATGATAATATCTACTGGAAGTGGATAAGATGCTGAAACAAATCCAGCACTTCAACAACTTCTGGTAGGTATACTGTTTTATCGAAAGGACAATTCAGTTTCTAATATAAATGCCATAAAGATGTTCCCCCTCAATTAATGCAGTAGTAATGGATATTAAATACTAAACGACTCTTGGCAATCTTTCAATTTAAACCGTTGAATTTGAACAGTCGCAAGGATCCTTATCTCCTTTGAATATCACTATAAATACCTGTAAGGGTTAAACAAGGTTAAGTAAACATAAAAATCAAATGAAAGAAGAGGTAACAACTGATCCGGAAGCGGAAGCAGAAGCAAGAATGTTTAGAAGACAGCTTGCTGCGATTTCTAAGAAGATGTTGGAAAAAGTTGTTCTGCACATAATGATCCTTGGATCATACTCCTGGAGTTGTAATATTAACAATCAAAAAGATTGTTTGCTTTCATTGAGATTGATATGTAGCATCGATCCCTTCCAGAAGCATGCTAATGCAATAAGAGAGTGCTGGTGGATCGATAATGCTCATATCATCTATAATGCCCTGTAAAGTATCCGATTATACATTAGTGCTGACAAGACCCAAGCTTGCTAGATTCTTTGCAAGACCTAAGCTTGCTGGATTCTTTTCGAAAAAGACTCTCCTTCTTCTGCTGAAGTACTTTGCAAAAAAATACTACAAGCTGCTGATATTACTGAAAACATAAGCTTGATTAATCTAGAATTTTAGAAGACGTTTCGATTGTCTTGAGATTTCTGTAACTTTTGCTTTGTTTAATGTACTGGAAAATTTCTAATAAAATTTCAGTTGAAGTACTTGATGTTCCTTTATTCCTTTCTGCAAACAACTCAATGTTAGAAGAATAAAATGAATAAATGATTAAGTTCAGAAGGAAGTAAGTCGTCTTATGATAGCTTCTACTGGAAACTGAAGAAAGCCTTGTTTTGTTAATGAGACAAAATACCTTCTGCATCTGACACAAAATCACAGAAGATCAGAATAAATTTCTACCTAAATTAGTGCAATTATTAAATGAAAATACTTGGTAACTGAACCGATGATATCTTGATATGGGATGTTTCATATATATATCTACTGTAGTCAAGACTTTCTCGAGCTTTGGTGCCTGATTTTCATCTATAAATATGAACATGGGGTAAACCAGATAATCATTCTTTAAGAAAAATGGCAAGAGATAATAGTCCTGATTTGGCTGATGAGTTCATGAGGGAGGTGACCGCTGCAAGAAAGAAAGCAATAGAAGACAAAGTGCTAAAGAAGACACTTGCTACCTGGACTAAAATCCAGGAGCTTAAGTCCTCTTTCGAGAGTGGGCGAGCATCTTCCACCAAGGAGTTGTTAATGATGAAGAAATATTTTCGACGTCTCCATAGTGCTGATAGTGCAGACGTCGTCTCTGATGATGGCGTCTACCTTCTCATGCTCTTAAAGGAACAAAAGACTCTGAAAAAGATTGCTTTTTCAGAGGAGTTTCTATGTACCTCTACTGGAGAGCTGACCAATTGGTTGGCATTCTGGAGAGTTTACGTTAAAACATAAGTGAGAAATGTACGCCCCCGCTTCTATTATTTTTAATGAAATTTTATGTCTACTGATTATCTCTATCGTTCAGCTTTTTCCTTCTGCAACATTAAAAAATGAATAATCACAGAGGAAAAGTTAAGCCATAATATCAGATGATGATAAATAATCAAGTTAAATCTATTAATCCAAGTGTATTTCGAAAGTAAGAAAATTTATTCTCAGGCAGAGGTTTTGTAAAAATGTCTGCTGCTTGCTGATCAGTAGGAATGTATTCTAGACGAATGTTCTTCTTTTGCACATGATCTCTGATAAAATGATGTCTGATATCAATGTGCTTAGTTCTGGAATGGAGTACTGGATTATGTGATATAGCAATTGCACTGGTATTGTCACAAAATATTTGTGATTTAGAGGCTTGAACTCCATAGTCTTTGAGTTGTTGCTGTATCCAAAGTATTTGAGAACAACAGCTTCCAGCAGCCAGATATTCAGCTTCTGCAGTAGACGTGGCTTTGGAAGTCTGCTTTTTGCTAAACTAGGAGATCAACCTATCACCAAGAAATTGACAAAAACCACTTGTGCTTTTTCTATCCAGTTTACATCCTGCATAATCAGCATCTGAGTATCCAATAAGATTAAACGACGAGTCCTTGGGATACCAGAGGCCTACATTTTGAGTACCCTTAAGATATTTTAAAATTCTTTTACCAGCAATGTAATGTGATTGTTTAGGGTTTGATTGAAATCTAGCACAAATGCAAACAGCAAACATTACATCTTGTCTACTGGCAGTAAGGTATAACAATGAACCAATCAAACCGCGATACTGAGTTACCTTTATTGAAATTTCCCCTTCATCTTTATCAAGTTTAGTAGATGAACTCATAGGAGTGGAAGCAGCAGCACATGCTTCCATCCCAAACTTTTTCAGTAGTTCCTTTGTATACTTAGTTTGGTTTATGAAGATTCCAGTATCAAGTTGCTTGATTTGAAGTCCTAAGAAAAATGTTAATTCTCCCATCATGCTCATCTCGAACTGGTCCTGCATTAACTTAGCAAAATTTGCACATAATTTGGGGTTAATTGACCCAAATATGATATCATTAACATAAATTTGAACTAACAATATGTGTTTGTTTTTGGCTAAGGTAAACAAAGTCTTATCTACAGTACCAACGGTGAAACCATGATTAATGAGAAATTGTGAAAGTGTGTCGTACCAAGCCCTAGGTGCTTGTTTCAGACCATACAATGCTTTATATAATTTAAAAACATGATTTGGTAACAAATGATTAGAAAAACCTGGAGGCTGTTCAACATAGACTTCCTCTTGTAGTAGACCATTAAGAAACGCACTCTTTACATCCATTTGATATACTTTGAAGTTTTTGAAAGCAGCAAAGGCTGAGAATATTCTGATAGCTTCGAGCCTAGCTACTGGTGCAAAGGTTTCATCATAGTCTATTCCTTCTTCTTGTCTGAATCCTTGTGCAACCAGTCTTGCTTTGTTTCTTACAACTGTTCCTTCCTCATTTAGTTTGTTTCTGAATACCCACCGAGTTCCAATGACAGCTTGGGGAGAAGGTCTAGGTACTAGAAACCAAACTTTATTCCTCTCAAATTGATTCAGCTCTTCTTTCATAGCTTCTATCCAACTGGGATCCAGAAGAGCTTCTTCAATCTTCTTTGATTTATCTTGAGAAATAAAAGCAGCATGCATGTATTCATTTATCATCTGTCTTCTAGTCATTAGTGGAGCTGCTGGATTTCAAATTACCAAAGATGGAGGATGAGATTTTCTCCAAATAAAAGGATTTAGATTGTCTTCATATAAAGCAGTAGATTGTTTTGGAGTATCGACTGCTGGTTCTGGAATGTCAGCTGCTGGTTCTGGAGTATCAGCTGCTGGTTCTGGAATGTGAATGTCTGGTTCTGGATTTTGAATATCTTTGACACTTGCTTCTGCATCATCTTCACTGTCTAATTCCAGATAAACGCTATCTAATCTTTTACTTAAATTAGATATGTTAGTAATCTCAGGAACACTGTTGTCTTCATCAAAGACAACATGAATAGATTCTTCAACATTAAGAGTTTTATTATTGAAAATTCTAAAAGCCTTACTAACTGCTGAATATCCAAGAAATAAACCAGTGTCAGATTTTGAATCAAAAGCAGCTGAATGATTTTTGCCATTATTGTGCACAAAGCATCTACAACCGAAAACATGAAAGTAAGATACGTTCGGTTTACTTCCTTTCCATATTTCATACGGAGTCTGATTGTTTCTCTTGTTGATCATCGTTTTGTTTTGTGTGTAGCAAGCTGTATTAATAGCTTCTGCCCAGAAGCGCTGAGAGATGTCTGCATCTGCTAGCATTGTTCTAGCAGCTTCTTTAAGTGTTCTATTTCTCCTCTCAGCTACTCCATTTTGTTGAGGCATCCTGGCAGCTGAATATTCATGATGAATGCCCTGTTCATCTAGATATATCTCAAGAATCTTGTTAGTAAATTCAGTACCTCGATCACTTCTGATTCTAATGACAGAAACTGATTTTTCATTTTGAATCTTTTTCAGAAGTTTGATCAGGAGGTTACTGGTTTGATCTTTTCCAGCAAGAAAAATTACCTAAGTAAATTTAGAGAAATCATCAACAACAACAAGGGTGTATCTCATTCCTCCTAAGCTTATGATAGGGATTGGACCAAATAAGTCCATGTGTAATAATTCTAAACATCTTGAGGATTATTTGCTGCCTTTATTTTTGAAGCTAGATCTTACTTGCTTACCAAGTTGACATGCAGAACATACATGATTCTTAATAAATTTTATGTCTGGCAATCCATCGACTAAGTTCTGCTTTTTGAGATTGTTGATAGACTTAAAATTTAGATGATTCAATCTTTTGTGCCACAACCAGTGTTTATTACTTAGAGATGCAACTAAACATGTAGGAGCAATGATATGATCTATGTTCCATGAGATTTTATAGGTGTTGCCTTTTCTTACTCCGGTTATAACAGTAGAATCATCAGCATTTTTAACTGTGCAAGTGTGCTTCTGGAATGCTACTGAAAATCCATTATCACATAATTGACTAATACTGATCAAGTTATAACAAAGATTTTCAACTAAGAGCACATCCTTAATAGTGATGTTACCATGGATAATCTTACCCTTACCCACGGTTTTACCTTTTGAGTTATCCCCAAAGGTTATCTCTGGTCCAGCACAACTTACTAATTCTGATAGTAGACTTTTCTGTCCAGTCATATGTCTTGAACATCCACTGTCCAAATACCATGTTGAGCTACTGATCTTGGTTTTCTTCACCTGTTTCTGCAAGCACAAATTTTAGTATCTCGTACCCAATCTATTTGGGTCCAAGCCTTATTAGTCCCTTTGGAACCCACATTTGTACAATTTTTATACGTCGGTTATCCATGGAGGTGTGTGCAACAGAGGGTATGTTGTTTCTAACGTTGTGCATCTTAGTATGTTGTTCTTCCTTTCTATTTCTGTTGTCTAGCCTGTATCTCTTCTGAACAGGTCTAGAATTGTAGTACTGGTAGTTTTTAACCTTCATAGGAGGTTGTCTTCCTGAGTTGAATCCTCTTCTGATTCTAGAACTCTTGTCAACTTTTTCCTCAGGTTCAACATAACCCAGACCATAATGCATCCTTTTGTTCATCTGATTTACATTCCTTTCTACTGAAACAGTAGGTACTTCTGGTTTCTGTACCACACTGGATTTCACAAAGTGAATATACTTCCCTTTGCACAAATCCAGTTTTGGCTTAGTATTCGTTTCAGAAGTGCCTTCATTATTACAAAATCCGAGACCACTCCTATCTCCAGATTGTTTTTGTAATTCTTGCATTTTTTCCAGTGAAATAGAGGACTTGTTCCAAACATTTACCAGTAGTGATAACTTCTGGTTTTCAGAAAGCATCTTCTGGTATTCTGCTTTTGCTCTTTCATTCTCCGTTTTTAATTTACTCATCTCAACTTGTAAATCATTAGAGCTGTCTACTTGCAAGCAAGTTAACTTACTGTTCTGATCTTTTAAGTCCTGATTTTCGATCTTAACTTCCTCGAATGATTGAGAAAGTCTAGAATACTCTTCTACCATGTCGTGTAATGCTTTGACTAACTCAGTGCGTGTAAATTCATCACAATCAAAGTCAAATACCTCTCCATATGTCGAGGTTGAATCAGTATTTGCCATCAGACATTTGATCTCATCTTCATCACTTTCACTCGAATGGCTTTCAGAACCAGAAGATTCAGAACTTGAGTCTGCCCATTTGGACTTACTTTCTTCTGCAATCATTGCCTTCATGTCTCTTCTGGTCTTTTTATCATTGCGTTTGACACCCTTCTTCCTCTGGTCATCCTTCTTTGGTTTTGGACAATCAGCAATGAAGTGTCCAACTTTTCCACAGTTAAATCATGCCATATCACTAGGTGATGATTCCTTTTTGAAATTGCGGTTGGGACTTTGAAATGTTCTATGATTCTTTCTCATTAATCTTGAAAACTTCTTAACAAAAAATGACATTGCGTCATTGCTTATCTGTTCAGCACTTCTCTCAGAAGTATTCTCTAAAGCAGTAGCAGAAGATGAGCTTGGAGCAACTGTAGTAGTAGAGTTAACAGTAGCTGCGAGAGCTTTGGTTGGTGGATTTGCTAAGGGCTCTTCTCACTTCGAACTTCAAGTTCAAACTCATATGCCTTTAAATCCGAGAACAAGTCGTGTAGTTCTAACTTGTTGAGATCCTTGGAAGCTCTCATTGCCATTGTTTTGACGTCTCATTCTCTGGGTAGGCCTCTCATTATCTTTAATGCAATTTCTCTATTGCCAAAGTCTTTCCCAAGAGCTGAGAGTTCATTGACGAGGCTGCTGAATCGTTCATCAAATTCATTCATAGTTTCTCCAGCCCTCATCTTCATATTCTCAAACTTCTGCATGGCTACAGACAGTTTGTTTTCTTTTGTTTCTTCGTTTCCTTCACAGATCTGAATTAATTTTTCCCAAATTTCCTTGGCACTATGGCACGTCTTGATTTTGCTGAAGGTATTTTTGTCGAGTGTCTTGTATAAAATGTCCTTCGCAACGTTGTCAAGATTGGCTTTCTCCTTGTCCTCACTTGTCCATTCATATCTTGGTTTTTCAAGCATCTGAGGTGCACCTTCGGTGATAGCAATAGCTGGATTTGGCTTTAAGATCTTTAATGGACCATCAGTGATGACATACCACATGTCATCATCTTGAGCCGCAAGATGAGCGTGCATTCTGATTTTCCAATCATCGAAATCTTCTTTTGAGAACATTGGAACTTTGCTGAAATAAGACATGTCTATTAAATATTTTTCAGAACAAGAATAACTCTGCTCTGATACCACTTGTTGGGGATCGGGTTGAGTTTAGAAGGGGGGTTTGAATAAACTCAATGGCCAACTTAATAAATTCTTTCGAATGATGTGCTAAAATCCTGTTAGAGATTTTAACGATTCTTGTTCAAGTATAAAGACCAGCAGATCACAAGATAATGTGCGGAAAACGATCTGTTGGTTAGTGGGTTAAAAATGATAAAGCCGAAAAGCAGTAGATAGCACAAGGTTTGTTTCTGGAAGTTCGAAGATGAATCTTTTACGTCTCCCTTTCTTCTGTTTCCAGAAGGTATCACTAAAAGACTTTGGTGAATACAACACAACAATTGTACACACCCACTTCAACAGGACTTACCCTTCGCCTATTGAAACTCTTAGCTTTACAACTCAACTTCTTGAATGATCTTAAATTCTGGAAAAAACTCTTTTCGAGTTACAAATTCTTCTATCAATGAAATAATGAAGTGAATAGCTTGAGAAGATATAACGAAAATAGCTAGCACAATATGATCTCAATGATCAAGAGTATGCAATGAAGCATGTGCTGCTTTTTCAGTGTTTGAGCTCTTTAGATAACTGAAAGTTCTAACAATGCTCGAATGATGTTTTTCCATTCAGATTTTTGTTCAATGCTACATATTTCTTCACGAAATCCTTCATCTCCATATATAGGCTCTATTCAACGTTCAAAAACTGAACGGTTCTTTTCTTTTTGGTGGTTCAGCTTTATTGCTTAAAATGGACCCTGCAGAATACATCAAAAGTAATCAGTCGCAGTTCATACCAAAAATGGTATACCGTCATAAATGTTCTTGTATAGCATTTAATGGCATTTAATGAAGCAATAAATGTTGGTATCACGTTAATAGATCAACGGTAATATTTAGAAACTTTGAGATACGCAAGATTCTGTTAGTGTATATTTCGAATTTTGTATCCTTCTAGTTCTGGTTTTAGCTAAGAAATTATTTAAGCAGGTTTTAGCGCGATACAAGTACTTCTGGTTTACAACATCTACTGGTTCTACTGGTTTTGTACTAATCCAACATATACTGGTTCTACTGGTTTTGTACTTAATCCAACATCTACTGGTTTTTCCTTAGCATCTCCACAATAAATTTAATTCTAACACTTTTTCTTTTTCAACTTTCTATCAATTATTTTAATTTAAAACTATTAAGTATAGATTAATTATTTAATTGGGTTTGACTAATCTTATTGAACTTATAAGTTTTTATATTTTATAAGCTGTTTTAAGATATTATAAGTTGTTAAGTCTTGTTTTAAAAAGTTACGCATGAACGAGCTCACTTATTTAATAAATTTGAATTTCAATTATTTACGAATTTTAATATTTTTATTTTAGATGGTGAATATACTTAAGTTACACAAGCTCACTATTTTGATTGACAATTTATGTAATTTTTTTTTAAATTCAAGTATTTATAAATAATACAAGTTGAAGATATATAATTACATGAAGTGATATTAATTTACATAATAAAATGAGACAATTAAGTGTGGGTGTATGTTCGTACATTTTTAAAAAAGTGTCGCTGTATTAAATTGGTAATTTTTTGATTGAATTAATTAACTATATAAATATAGAGGAAGAAAGATGATCAAAACATTTAAAAATCTTTAGATTGGACCAAATATAAATTTGATATTTTATAATTGTACATTGATCAAGAGAGTTAAAGTCAAATTAATCCATAAAGTTATGGAGCGATACGACTAAATATAGATACATAATTTCTTAAAAAAAAATAGCAAAAACATTATATACACTTAAAATTGAATAAAAAAATAATTATTAGATTATAAATTTTCTAAATCGCATGCTCTAACTTAGAGTCTTAACCGCTCCTACACGGTTGAAAAAAAGAGCTTTGACGGATAAAAATATAATTTTAGTTTTGGACAAAAACTTATGTGAGACGGTCTCACGAGTCGTATTTTGTGAGACGGATCTCTTATTTGGGTCATCCATGAAAAAATACTATTTTTTATTCTAAGAGTATTACTTTTTATTGTGAATATTGATAGCGTTGACCCGTCTCACAGATAAAGATTCATGAGACAGTCTCACAAGAGATCTACTCTTAGTTTTGTAAATTAATTTGTTTTAGATTTTAATCATATAATTTGTCAAAATTTAATTTTTATCTAATAACTTAAATTTTTTAGGTCAATTTTTTTGCCATTAAATCTTCTTAAAAAAAAAGAAATAAATTTATTAGATGAATAATGGAAAAACAAAATGTTGGAACTCTTCAAGTTCGCAATCTTGATTTTGGTGATAACAAAACCTGTTAATTACGTTACTAATGATTTATCTTAGTGTGCAGCATCTATGATCACTCACGAGATGTTTACATCGCAAAACTAAAGACCCAACTGATCGCATGAAATGAATCAGTCTAACTTATTACGTCAATTGAGCAGTCCAGCTGATTGTCCAATTGATAGGTGATTCAGCAGGAAAACCTCAGAAGTCTGGCCAGCCGAAGGAGGGTTCAACTGATGAAGAAACCCATATGATCAGTCCAACTGAACAAGTGTGAAAATCAGTTCCACTGACGAGTCAACTGATTTCACCAGCCCAACTGAAAGATCAGTTCAACTGACCAGTTCGAAGCATCAGTTAAAATCTTTCAGTTATGGATGAAGACAAACTCTTTCAAGTGGAATCCAGCTGTACGTGAAGGTACAAAGCCATTACCCAGTCAAAGGACAGTAATGGACGTTGCATCAGAACATTAAAGACAAAAACGTTTCAGAAGGTCAGTCAAAAAATCGAGACACAAAGTCCAAGAAGCGAGTTCAAGATGCAACAGATACAATAAATGAGTCTACTGTACGATCAATTTTTCCGCCTATATAAAGAGAAGATCAATGAAGACTCAAATAATATACAACTCAAGAGAGAAAAGAAAGGGCACGCTTCAAAGTCATATCAGCTTAAAGAGAGAAGCATTCAGCCCAGTCGAGGGAACTCTTCACATATATATCAACTTAGATTAGAAGCGCATTTCTCTCAGTGTGTGAGAACATCCTTGTTCAGTTCTCACACACAAACACTCTCATCCACTCAAATACAGTCTTGCACAAAGATGTTAAACTTGTGTATGTAGTCTTTCTCACATAGACATTAAAGAAATGTTGACTGGAAGGTGCTGCCTTCAGCTAAGTCTAGGAGTTCAGTTTAGGCAGTGGTGTAGGTCCTAGCTGAGTGGGTTTGTACAAAGAGTTGTATAAATCAAAGTCTTCTAGTTGATCCTACCCGAGGCGGTAGAAGGGGTGACGTAGGAGCAGTTGAAGTTTCCGAACATCCATAAACATATCTTGTGTATTTAACTATTTAACTATTGTTTTTAAACTGTTTGGATCAGTAAGAGTATCCATTAGTTCAGATGTCACCATAACTGAACTGATGAATGCAAAAACTAATATATCCTTTTTTGATTATTCAGTTTACATAAGATAAAATGCTTTCTAATATAACAGTCTTCTTCATGAAGGATTACTTCGAGTTTCTTCCGCTTGGTTTTTAACCAAACTCGATTTAATTCATCGGTGTTAATATTATTAGAACACGAGCTATTGCAACTCATTGGAGAATATTTTTTTTGAAACATCTGAAAGAATGTTCAGCAAACGATCCTTCAATTGGTATCAGAGCCGGTTGTTCTAAGAAGAACATTTGAAGAAAACTGTGTTTTAAAAATCTTACTTTAAAATAGTGTTACTAGCTATTTAAAAGTATCACATACGATTTTCAAAACTATTTGAAAATATTTATACGTCGCTCTTTGATAAAGAGTTGAGAGGATTGGTTCTGTGACTAATATTGCAGCCACTTCTTTAGACTCTTTACTTAGAGGTTTTAATTAGTCTGCAGGGGACTGAGAATCATCTGCAAAGATGCACAGCTAAATTGCTCCTTGAACAAGTCTTCAGTTGCAAGCCTACCAGGTTAGCTGTTCTTCAGACGAAACTCATCCATGCTAGGACGTTGGATGATTAAAATCACCAGCTGCATTCTAGTTGAGCCTAGTGAGATTCTGCTCGACCGGTTAGTCTGCTAAGAAGTCAAGTTCAAGTAGTTTAACTCATTTCTCTAGCAAGATAAACTCACAACCGATGCAGCAGTTCAAGCAGTCAAGCAACCAGTTGATGGTATATCCAGTTCTGTCACACAAAACAACTGACATCTGATGTTGTTTAAAATATGCTACCATTGTAGTAATCTTTCTTGTTCAACTGATGTATATACTCAGATATAAATAGAAGGAAATTTATTTAAAGAAACATCGTATTTGTTCAGCTCTGTTTTATTGTGACTGAATGAATATTTCCAAATCTCTTGTCTACATTGCTTGAATGATTATAATCTCTGAATGAATGACTATATAAATATCTTTCAGATACGGGTTTTTTATTCAGTTTTTGAGGGGGAGTTTCTCGTTTTTCTCTCAATCTAAAAAGTATTATTAATCGGTTTTAAAACTCAGTTGTTAAGAAAAATTCTTTCCTTTTCATCAACTGAAAAGTAGTTTCTTAATTTTGTCCATCTCTTTTAAAAAGGTTTTAACTCAGTTTGGAGATGAATTTTTGGTTATTTTAATCTCATTAAATTCAGTTATAAAGGGGGAGCCTTTAATGATATTTGAACTTGCTAACCCTTGAACTGAATATATTGCGCTTAACTGCTCATGTTTTGTAATCATAAAAAAGGGGGAGATTGTTAGAACTTTTCAAGTTCGCAATCTTGATTTTGGTGATAACAAAACCTGTTAATTATGTTACTAATGATCTACCTTAGTGTGCAACATCTAGGATCACTCACGAGATGTTTATATCGCAAAACTAAAGACCCAACTGATCGCATGAAATGAATCAGTCTAACTTATTACGTCAATTGAGCAGTCCAGCTGATTGTCCAGTTGATAGGTGATTCAGCAGAAAAACCTCAGAAGCCTTGCCAGCTGAAGGAGGGTTCAACTGATGAAGAAACCCAGCTGATCAGTCCAACTGAACAAGTGTGAAATCAGTTCCACTGACGAGTCAACTGATTTCACTAGCCCAACTGAAAGATCAGTTCAACTGACCAGTTCGAAGCATCGGTTAGAATCTTTTCAGTTATGGATGAAGACAAACTCTTTCAAGTGGAATCCAGCTGTACGTGAAGGTACAAAGCCATTACCCAGTCAAAGGACAGTAATGGACGTTGCATCAGAACATTAAAGACAAAAACGTTTCTGAAGGGCAGTCGAAAAGTCGAGACACAAAGTCCAAGAAACGAATTCAAGATGCAACGGATACAATAAATGAATCTCACTGTACGATCAGTTTTTCCGCCTATATAAAGAGAAGATCAGTGAAGACTCAAATAATATGCAACTCAAGAGAGAAAAGAAAAGGCACGCTTCAAAGTCATATCAGCTTAAAGAGAGAAGCATTCAGCCCAGTCGAGGGAACTCTTCACAGATATGTCAGCTTAGAATAGAAGCGCATTTCTCTCAGTATGTGAGAACATCCTTGTTCAGTTCTCACACACAAACACTATCATCCACTCAAATACAATCTTGCACAAACACTCTCATCCATTCAAATACAGTCTTGCACAAAGACGTTAAACTTGTGTATATAGTCTTTCTCACATAGACATTAAAGAAGTGTTGACTGGAAGGTGCTGCCTTCAGTCTAAGTCTAGGAGTTCAGTTTAGGTAGTGGTGTAAGTCTTAGCTGAGTGGGTTTGTACAAAGAGTTGTATAAATCAAAGTCTTCTAGTGGATCCCATCCGAGGCGGTAGAAGGGGTGACGTAGGAGCAGTTGAAGTCTCCGAACATCCATAAACATATCTTGTGTATTTAACTGTTTAACTATTGTTTTTAAACTATTTGGATTAGTTAGAGTATCCATGAGTTCAGCTGTCACCATAACTGAACTGATGAATGCAAAAACTAATCTATCATTTTTCGGTTATTCAGTTTACATAAGATAAAATACTTTCTAATATAACAGTCTTCTTGACAAATGATTACTTCGAGTTTCTTCCGCTTGGTTTTTAACAAAACTCGATTTAATTTATCAATGTTAATATTCTTAGAACACGAGCTATTGCAGTTCATTGGAGAATATTTTATTTGAAACATCCGAAAAAATGTTCAGCAAACGATCTTTCACAAAATTTGACCAAAAAAAAAAAAAACATGCTAGAATCCAAAACACATCACGTATTGGATTAAATTGAAATTTTAACTACAGGGAATAATAAAACGCGTGACGTGTTTGTTCCGTCCATGACTCCATTCCCAAACCACCCACCGTCTGCACTTTGCCGAGACGGAGAGACTTCCAGGTTTACAGTTTCTTTCTTTTTTCTTCCTTTTGTTTCATTATTATTTTTTGCACAATATATGGTATCAGATTCGTCACTCGTATCTGTCGATTTTTCTTCTTTGTTTTCTCAGCTCCAGTAATCGTCAGAAATTCGTTGCCAAAAACTGAGGTTTGTTCTTGCTCCCCATGTTTTGAGCTCTTATTTTCGAAGAATAATGTTCTTTTTGGCTTGAGAAATGTGGTACAATAGTGTTTCAGTGATTTTATCCATGGTTTTCTTTCATGGGTGTTGAAACTTTTTCCTTCGGATGCCTCAACATTTTAGGATGTCTGTTATTTTTGAGGTTGTACAGTCCGGCGGAAAACCCATATTTTCTTTTAAGTTGTAAAGATGTTTTTTCATTGACGTTTGCTTTTATTTTTTGCTCTACGGATTCTTTTAGCCGGTTTGCTTGCTTACTTGAATCGTTGGCTTATTACTCACAGATTCATCATCTTTTTCCCCTTTCCATCAGATATGGCGGTATTCGTGTTATGATTTCTTATATTTTGAAGTTTAGTATTGGGTAGCAACACTGTGTTTGCTTAGCGCTAGTTTGGTATAGTGGCGTATCATCTAAACTTCTTATTTTTCCGAAAAATACTTGAAGCTCTCGTTGTAATTTCGCGTTTCATAGTATAGAAGATTGGTTTGAAACCACTGCCTACGAAATGCTACTCAGTTTCTCCTCTCTGTCACAATTGAAAGGAGACTGACTAGAACTGCCGTATTTATTACTACTTATGCAGTGTATGTTCTCAGATATATGCACTCTGTAAAAATTTATATGTTGGTATTTGACGTCACCCAAGATGAAATTTGTTCTTGCAGTTTGTGGGAAATGAAGGGGCGTTGGTTTTCTGACAATGATATCCCCATTAATGTACTATCCCGACTGTCAGCTAGAGCATTGCATCGGTTGAAGTATGTTTCGAAAGAGTGGTATGATCTTATATCGGACCGGTCTTTCATTCGCCTCCAGTTGAAAAAGACAGAATACGTGTCAGGACTATTCTTCCAGGAGGTATATAGGTGGTCTGATAAGGATATTGAATCGATCAGCTATATCCCAATTGAACTGGAAAGTGTTAAAGTGTGGAACAACATTTTGAGCTTTCTCCCCGAAAATGTTGTCATTTTGTCATCGAACAACGGCTTAATTTGCTGTCGAAGTTGTTTCCCTACTCCCACGCCTATAATATATGTTTGCAATCCATTGATTAAACAATGGACGCCTGTAAAATGGCCTAATCTGCCCAGAAGCAGCAGCATCTCCCTGGCTTTTGATCCTTTTCGGAACCCCATTGATGCTTCGACAGATTTCACATTAGTGTCAGTCTGTGCTACAGAGACAGAGGCCAACAAAGAAGAAGAGAAGGAAGAAGAAGAATCCTGTTTTGTTCTTGATATATATTCCTCAAAGACAGGGTTGTGGAGAAGATCACAAGAGTGTTGTAAATGCAATTACAATCTGGCTAAAAACAAAGGCATCTTAGTTGCAGGAATTCTGCATTGGCTCACAGATGGCGACCAAATTCTGATGTTTGACCCTAACAACGAGATATCGTGGTTGATAACGGTTCCTGTACCTGCATCACAATTGTCCAGCATACCGGAAATGTGTATAGGAGAATCCCAAGGTAAGCTGTATTATGTTATAATCTCCGAAGATGGTCTCCAACTATGGGTGCTAGAGGATCACTTCACATCTCAGTGGGACCTAAAATGCTTTACGTCCTTGGAAGAACTCGAGAAAGAAAATTCAAAAGTATTATACGACATACCAAAGAAAGTGGGAAGCCGGTTATGCAAAGACATGCTTTCTTGGATTGATCCTCTTGCTTTCAAAGATGGAATAGTGTTTTTAAAGGTGTCGGCTGACATATACTCGTACCAATTCGAGACAGGGAAACTGAAAATACTCTGTGATGCTAAGACACTTGGGCCAAAATCCATGCATTCTCCTATTATCGCTACGTATACTATGAGCTTGGTGCCACTTGATGAGTAGGAGATATGTGTTGGTCTTGTTTTAGCTAGATTCTGCAAATGTTAGGAAATGGTGTGTTGAAATTCAAAGATTTTCGTCTTAGCCCTTGTTTTACGAAGGTTGGAAAAGTGGCAGTGATTTTAGATTTCTGTATAAATTAATTTTGTCGACTCAATTTTTATTTTTATTGGAGTCTTTGAACCTAGTTCAGTAAAAATATTCCGGGAAAATTTCTACTTGACATGGCAAGGTTTAATAAATCCATGGTCCTAAAGAAAATATAGCTTCATTTGTTTGAAATGATGAAGTGGCATCTTAACTAGCTGCTGGAACACGCTAGCAGTTTTTCCCAATTTTCTCTATTTTCACCGAGTTTGGAACCTGTGCAGTTCAAACTGATATTTAATCAACTAACTTGAAGTGTTAAAAGCTTTTATAGAAAGTATCAAGGAGATTCAAATGCATCCATGACCACTGAAGGAAACTTCAATACAAATGTTGGGATAATATCCCTTGAATACATAATAAGTTAATTCCAAATACATCCGATGCTTGTGTACTCTTTTATTAATCATCTAAGAAATCTTGATCCGTTGAATTGTGAAGCGGCCAGAGCCACTGGGAATAAATCTAAACAAAATTCAGCCCCAATAACTAGCATATAAGCTTACTTATGTTTGATAAAGTCACCTCATGAGCCAATGAACCCTCCTCTTCTGTCCTGGAACTCAGCTGCCCTCTCCTGTTTCAGTTTCTGCAAGATTTCTCGTGTGGCAGAATCATAAAATCGATCATGAACAAACTTCCTTTCCTCAGCCTGTATCTCCTTGATAGCACTCGAATATGGATTTGGAGGTGGGCTCCTTCCTTGAATCCGAGCAATTTGTTTCAGCCGAGCAAATGCCTTCCTTTTGGCTTTTCTCTCATTTCGATATTCCATCTACCCACAAAGAAACCACGATTCAGAGGGGGAACAAATGGGATTTCATTTTCAAGTTTGACTGCTTTATTTATGACAATAAATGAGAGTAGGTGACAGAGAACAAACATCGGCAACGGCAATAGCATCCTCATCACTAATTCCGTGCTCCTTTAACTCAAGCACCCTCCAAGCAAATACACGGGCAGCAGGTGGATCAAAACCAGATATCCTGTTCACGTGCAAGAATCAGTGATTCATATTCACTATCCTGAAAAATGGACATACTCTTCTCTAAACCGTCTCTTAGTTAAACTCGATCACTAAATAAGATCAAACAGAAGTTTAACATGCAGAACTAAAACCTTTTCTTCCTTATGAACTGGCACACTTTGTTCCATAAAGCACATATTTCACCTAGGAGTTTCATTTTCCTTTTGTATATATTTTATTTTGATATTTGGTCCTGTCAATTATATTATAAAAAAAAAAGGTATCTTCATGAACGACGTTTTTGGAAAACAACAAGTGAATACGTTCAATAACTAAAAAAGGTCTTTGAATAACAAATATGAATATAAACACAAAATATAACGAATGCCATTTTTGTATTTAACGTATCAACTTCAAAATCTTTCATATGTGTTAAGCCATTGACCAGGCAACCGTAATTCAATCCATCATTGGCCAAAGAATAATCATGCATGCACATCAATGGATACTTGGAGTATAATTATTTGTTCACTTGTTTGATTTTTATGTGACATAGATATATCTTATTGTATAATATAAAAAAAATATCATAATATCGCAATACAAAAAAAGTGTGAAGTACATAAAATAAAACTTCCTGAATTTCAATGCGTGAAAAACTCTCACTCTCACGAACATTAAGATTTACTGCGACATTATGTTATTCATCTCTCAATTAACCAAAAATAAAAAATAAAAAACAGATCCCAATAATATCACCAAAAAGGGCAAAAATAGTGAGTTCGTTAGTTAAACCCAAGACTGAGTCCTATATACCTTCAGCATCTTCTCCACAAAATCGTCGCAAACCATTCTTTCCTCAAGAGTTATTTTTTTCCTCCAAAACCCAGACACCACGGCACACACAATACACCAATGTACATACATACTTATGTACAAAATCACAATCACTTTGCTTCTCAGCTTATCTCGTAGACTGCATGTGTGGTCTTTTCAACCTCCAAAATTGATTAATTGAATCATACTTTATAACTAGTATTATCAAATAAATACAGAAATGCACAATTGGACCTCTAAAAGATTTTTTCCGTAATAGAGAAGCTCAGAGTCCCTGAACTATGCTTCTAAATATATATTGAAAAATTATATCTCTTATCAGCACTGGAGGCAGCGGATTAAGAAGTTGGATAAATGGAAGTAGTCACAGGTTCATCGACAAACATATGTTGTGTGCATATGTCCTTTATATCAAACCCCATTCATTAATCTGAAGGAAATTATCATTATTAATTACCAAAATATCTCAGGTGGTGTTAGCTTCGAAGAATCAGTGTGATGTAAAATTACACAAAACACACATCTGATGTTAGCAGTTTCCTCAAATGATGAACAAGAGTCTTCTTCTTGCCATCATAAATAATCGTGAATCGACAAAAAAGGAAAAGAAATTCGATACATCCAGATCTATATGCATCGTGTTCCACAACACGTTTTGTTTTCGGCCTCTTTGTTTCACCTTTGTGGGTATAAATAAAAGGGACTATTAGGCATCATGACATGGATCGAACAACATGAGAAAATAGGGATCTGTGATTAGGTAGAAAAAAAGAGTGAAATTGCTGAACATATTCAAAGAAACATTATTTAATCATGTTAAAAATTAATGCAAGAAATAACTAATATGATGGTGATTGTCATCAGGCAATAGTACCTGCAATCGGCTTAATCTTGACATAAGCTAAAAGGTTTTAATGGCAATAAATTTGAAGAAAATCTATGAACTCACAGTAGAAACACAATCTTACAATCCAATGAGCAGCTTACTCAATATCTAATCCTCAAATCACACATGATATCAAAATTAAAACATCTCCTGTGTATAACCAAGAATCAACCTATTCCTTTTTTTTTAGCCATCTTCCATAAAATACCGTAAAAAATTTAACACAATGAACATCTTAAACGGAAAAAATGGAGAGAAAAAGGGATCTAGCAAAATACACGATCGCCCCCTCATGCTTAGAATCGGGATGCTTTTGAAAAAACTTATTCACATAAACATCCTCGGGTAAACTTATGGACTTCAGCTTTTTCTCCGCCCGAGGAAACGTCGCAGGCGGTGCTCTACAAAATATCACAAAAACACAAATCAAAAATCAAAATTGTGAACCAATAATTTCTTCATAAAATTGAAGTAAAAGAAGAAAAATCGACGTACTTTTCCATGGCTTTAAGCCACATGGGCTCAGCTCTGGCTAGCCCTTTGACGAGTTTCCTAGTTTTTGCAAGCAAATCTCCTCTCATATATGACATTGTTGAAAGTGCAGCTGCTTCTATTTCCAACAAAGAAATGTATCAGAATTGAGAAACAGGGCGAGGCTCGGATAGAGTGGATACGGTGTCGTATTTTGGGTGGTTCCGAGTGAGGAAGATTGGTTGAACCGAACAGAAGACGAGACCTGGATAACACTTTTGGGCCGATAAACAAACGGGCCTATATTTTATGGGTTATGAATTCGTACAGGCCCGTGTTGATTTTTCTTAGTTTATATGTGGATGCTTAAAAATTAAAGTTGTATTTGGAAGTATAGATTTGAATTCAATGAGTTTTAATTATATTTTTATTGTTAACATTGAAATAATAGATGAAATATTAAATTCAATTTACTTATTTGCATATTAGTTATACAAAATAGAATGAATTTAAAATATCTTCATTATTAATGAACTTGAAATCTATCATAATTAATATGAAACCCTATAAATACATTGAATGAATGAATTTGAAATTTATGGTCTTACTTATCTAAAACTACAAAAATACATTTGAAATACATCAATCCAACTTGATTTAAATTTGGAAATTTAAATATGTAAAATGTAATTTTAATCTTGTATTTTTTGTTGAATCAATTATAGTAATGTAACTATGTTTTGACAATAGATTTTAGTCCTTATCGTCAAAATCATGTAATTAATTGACTAATTTTATTGTTAATATTTTTTTGTAATTACGTTGTTAAACATGTGTACATATCACGAGATTTTTTTAAACACATATTTATCAAAATTGAATATGATATTAGTTATTTAACTACCGATTTAGATGAGAATGATTGTAACTAATAATTGAAATATAGTTATATGACTAAAATCGAATAAATAAAGAATGTATTAAAAATTTTAAACATTAATATTAATACAAAAATTATTATGAGATCGTCTCATAAATCAATTTTGTGAGACGAATATCTGACTCGATCCATCAATTTTTTTATTTTTGTCTTTTGGAATCAAAAATATTATTTTTCGTCACAGGTACTCTGTTTTCCAAAAGAAAGTGTCCAGCAAGACAAGATCAGGATCATTTGAAAGAGCATGTAAATAATTAATGATTTTTTTACAAGATGAAGATGTTCTTTATACCCACATACGCGACTGATTTTGTAAATTTTGTGGGCTTGGGTCGAGTTTCATAGCTATTCATAATGGGTCGGGTTTCATAGCCATTTATGCTTGGGTTGAGTTCTTAATTAGGACCGAGTTTAAGCATCATGGGAGTGTCATCATGCATAGTTCTAGTTTTTGTATCACCTTCTAATCGATATTCTGTATGCATGGGTCGAGATATTTAAGTACGCATGCATCGGTAGGAAACTCGTCAAATGACTAGTTCTTAAGTTTCTTTTATCATACTTGTATTTGACATCTATATAAATTTATTTATATATGTTAGGCCTTTGAGTACGATGGTGAATGAGAAAGTAGTCTCAATATAACAATATTTAAGTGGTGTTCATGGTCTAGTGGTAAGTGAAAACCGTCGCTATAGTAAGCGACAGTTATGTCAAATACCGTCACAATATTAAGCCACGTTTTTGTCAAAAACCGTCGCTATAATTAGCGACGTTTTTTGAAAAAAACGTAGCTTAATGAGCGACGGTTTTTAATCAAAATACTACAACATATTTCATAAATAAAATACTAAGAAAAAATTAAATATTAAATTTTCTGTAAAATAAACACTTTAAAAACCTTACGTACGCGATATGCTAATCCACGTAACGTTGGAAGATCACACCGATGAGTAAATCTACGAAATTAATACGAAAAAATGTTAGTACAAATTAAAAAAACCGAACTTTGAAAAAAATTGATAAATTTTCGTTACTACCAGAGAAGAAAGGCGAAGATCGCTGAATAAAACGTTCGCGAAACTCGGTATATATAGAACAATAGCGAACAACATTTGTCTAAAACTATCGCTCTTCTCTCGTTCAAATGACTCTATCTACATTTTTAAGAAGGTAGCCACAGTTTGTGTAAGCTAAGCTAGCAATTGAGAACCATAAATGGCCAGGCTAGACATAATATTAAAATTTCTTGAACCCTGATGGAATTTGTGTTGAAGCCTTTTTTCCTTTGGTTACAGGTTTTGGCGAATGTGACGAACAGTATCTCATAATACTAATATTTTAATATTTATGAAAAAAATTAAAGTTTTTTTATTAAATATGAGACGTCTGCTCATTTTAAAAGTGCTGAAATTTTTTTTTAAAAAAACTAACATTTCGAAATAACCTTTAAAATAATCATAATTATTTGACAGTAAGAACAATGCAATTTAAATTAATCAAATTTATCCAAAAATCATACGTAAACACAAACGAGTAAAAATCGTCAACGTATGAAAATATGCATCCCCTCTCAAATCTCATAATCAAAATGCGGAAACATGCGGTCCTCGGGTCGTGTCACCGCACCAGGTCTACCTACTCAGAGTTCGGCACCTCCAGTCTCCTCATCGTTTAGCTCACCTGTATCGCACAGGCCTTGTGAGTCTAAATACTCAACACACATGTACCAGAAATAACAGGTACATATACATGGCACACAGCAGTAAAAAATATCATACTCAACATATCTTCCATGAACTTAAAAGTATAACATAAACGTGTCGTGTAAAATCATCTCGTGTCAAATCATGTCATCATATACGTATATATTTTCATTCTCGTTTCAAATCATGTCATCTCATGTCATCATAAACGTATACACTTTCTTTTTGATTGAATTCAGTTCATTAGTTGTGACTTTCCTATCAGCTCTATTCGATGGATCCATCTATAAAACCGTGGTACCCGGCGGCGGGGACATCAGCGACAACATTACCTGTCCACTAAGCCTTGGCCTCAGCTCATCATATCTCATGTCATCGCATACATATACATTGTCAGTCACAACTAATTCACATCCTTCAAAAATATCATCATATTCATCACTTAAAAAAAACATGTTTATACGTAACTTTTTCCTTAAAACCAAGCATGCATTATATTTACCATAATTTTTATAAAAATCATAAAAGTGATGCATGAAAATTTAAAACATGATAAAATGTGCTCAGGGCGCTTCCATGACCAAAATATCACCCCGGGTTCAAAATGACCATTTTGCCCCTGGAAACCCAAAAATTACCGTTTTACCCCTGGAACTCTAAAATTGACTCGAAGCTTACCAAACTCCTTAAAATGTCCCAAAACATTTTTAAAAGCATTCGTTGACGTAAACTCGAGTCCATTTTATAACTTAGCCGATTCGTTTTAAAACTTGGACCGGGGTCCCGGTTTTAACCCGAATCGTACCGAAACTTAACCAAAACTTTCCCAACTTTTTATCACACCTTAAAACATCTAAAAGGTCCTAAAAACTCCCAAAACCAAGCTCTTAAACATTCGGACCACTCCCGCCCTGCTGCTGAAAAATCCAGCACCTACCTTCACTACAAACCCTTGTCCAACTCGTCCATTCATGCGCTCTAGCCTATGCTTGAGTGATCCAGCCTCGACTCATCCCTATTTAGACCATCTTAGGACATCCCTACACCTACTGGACCCACACAAATCATCCCAAGCAAGCCGCAGCCCCCTACAAATCGCTATTCTCCCAGAACGGCTAAACCGAAGCAAATCCTCTACCTTCTAAATCCACAGCACTTGTGGTGGTTCCAGCACGAGCCAAGCCCTTCCAAGCCTTGTCTCAGACCCACCAGGTGTTGGGTCATCGTATTCTCGCACCCAAGACGCAGCAAAAGTTTAAAAATTTTGTTCTTGGGCGTCGTGTGTTTAAAAACATCCATAGGGTGTTTAGAATTATACCTTTACGTTCTTAACGCTGGACTCCAAATTATTTCGGTGTTTAGATGGATATAGCCCTTCTTGTAATTTCCTACGAACGTCTTGCCTCCTTTGATCGTCTAATTAGGTCCACGATCAGAAACTATGTTCCTCGCTTGGATTGCACTAGTAATTCCAAACAATTCTTGCGTTGAGATTGTATCTCCGAATTTCCAAAAAGACGGAGACAAAACAACGACGGTGGTGCTGCGTGATGGAATAAAACAATTGGCCAAATTTTCTTTCCCCAAAATTTGGCCGTGAGTTTCGAAGGTTTTGGAGAGCTTTTTTCTCTTTTTGTGTGCAAATTCATCATATCAAACAATGAGCCCTAATGATGTATTTATGAGTGAGACTCATACTCTAATTAGCAGTCCCTATCCCACAAGGACTCTAATAATTTCATTATATTTAAAATCTCATATAATTAAAAAATAATGTATTTATTAACATTTAATAATACATTATATAATAATATCATATACACATATTTTATATCAGCATATAAAATATATACATGTATATTAAATTAAATAACAATTATTTAATTTATTAACTAACTTCTTGGTTAATTTAATTCTAGACTCCTCTAGAATATTTATGAGAATTTGTGCATGTTAGTAGTCACCACTACTAGCACAATCATTTAATTAGTAAATTCCAAATTCACTAAAAAAAATGATTCTGAACTCATTATAACCTCGATCGACGATCCGAGAGCGCCGATGTATCAAGGATACAAATTTTGTTCATATAATGAAAATTGAAAATTTCGAAAATCAAAATTTTCACTTACCATATTAAGCAGCTGCTAGTTTTAGTGAACTCCTTCACAAAACAGGCAGTTTCACCCTCCTTCCTTATTTAGCAATCATGCCAACTTCCATTTCTTTCATCCTATGGAATCAGATCATAAACTCCTTTATAAGCTTCTTGTTTGATCTCCATCAAACTATATTCGTCAAATTCCAACTCCTTGAGATTTGACTATCTCAACAAGAACACATAATCCGATACTTGTGTGACCCTCAATGGTTCAGGGATACAGCTAGTCGTGGGTTCACATGTCCATGTGATTCAGAATAACATTTATTCTTATTCTGGTTTACCCTAGTTAACCCCATTCTTTTCATCAACTCCTTGATCAAGACAAAACTCATTTCTGAATGCACCAATCGGATCATGGTAAGAGCGTCTAGTAGCATTGCCCCATGATCCCCTAGGTATCACTGAAAGTGCCTGCAAGAACCTTTAGTCATGGTTAGCGTACAGTACGGTCCCTTCAACACATGTATCCCGATCGAATCTGCAACCATTGGTATATCGATAGTTGCATATTAATTCAATAACGATGTGATTTATCTTTGAGTACTAATAGTGGCATGATATGTGAAACTAGGAAAACACCTTTTTCCTAAAACACATTTCTTGCTCTGGCTAGAGACTCCTTGCACTATTAACTCATCAGATCATAGAGGATATCTTCATCCGTAGGCGAACGGTGAATCCCCGACTACAATGCATTTGCTCCTACGTACTTCGAAACTACACCAACCTCGCCACCTGATGACCCTCGATGGAGTCGGTAAATGGATCAAAGTGCTTGCTAGTACGTATAGCCCCTACATTGTCCCGGGTCAAAGGACTAATGGTGTACAATCATAACTTCGGATTATTCCACTCGATAAGTGAGAACCACTTGGACAGTCCGAGGGAGGGTTGTTCAGTGCATCATCATATGATCACCCATCTGTGTGAATGGACATCTCCATGTCCTTGCCAATGAAACATGGCGTTTACACCACAAATGCTAGTCTCAAGCTCGAACAACCTTTATCCTTGTTTTAGGCGGCTGATTCGACTAGGAACCTGTTTAGAATATACGATACACTTCCTAATGAGTTTCATAATCTTACGTTGCGACGCAGACCTCATGGTACCACTTGTATATTCAAGGACTTTATCTATGCAGCTTGCTCAAGTATACAGATAAAGTATAATGTCATAATCGAATAAAATCGTAAAATATTATTAAAATAAAGATTGTTTTTTATTAGAGTCAATAAAACCTGAGCCACAAGTTGGCTTGCTAGGCACCTACTCTAACACCAGGGTCTGGTCTAAGCCTCGGCTAGGTCCCTGCGATGCTGGTCGAAACCTGCACGCTGAAGAACCAAAGAACGAGCCACCCCCGATGAACCTTCCTCTCGTCCCTTCACCTGTAGGCGTCCAGCAACATTCTAAACCCCATGAAAGCATCTTGCCACCACTAGCAGCCCATAAACAAACAAAACCGCAGCCCCTTGCACCAAAATTTCTGCAAAACGTGAACAACGATCATAAGATGCAAGAAAATGCATGGAAACCGAATTCCTTGCAATGACATTCTTGGATCGGAAATCTTTATGCATGAACACAAACATCAGTATAAAAACGAGTATGATACGTAAAGAATGATACAAATGCGTGCCTTAAATGTTATAGAAGCGAGGGGATCGAAGAACGGGTGCCGAAGACTATTTTTTCTTCAAGAATGGAGCTTGGCCATGGCTTCCTAGCTGAAACTTTGCTGAAACCGAGGGGGGTAAGCTTCTGAATAAAGGGAGTTTCGGCTGGTGGGGAAGGGTGTTAGGTTATAAATTAATTTAGGTGTTAGATTAAGATTAAATAAAAGGGTTAATGGCCCTAGTATAAAATTAAAGGGTAGGAAATATATTGGGAGTCCATTAAGCTTAAAATTAGGCCCATTAAGTTCAAACACAATCCCGAAAAATATTTCGTTTAGGTAATTTTTGAAAATGTTAGCCGAACCCTCAAAAAGTCCCCCGGTTCGATAAAATTTGCGTACCGTTAAAAATTATGCTCTGGCAGGTAAAAATACCCAACAAAGCCCATTTCTTGAAAAAAAAACCTTTAAAACACCTTAAAATAATTAATGAAAATTAATCATGTAATTAAAATATTTTTTTTGATAATTCCCCGGTCTCGGGCGCGAAATGAAACTTAAAAATCATAGTGCATGAACTTTTAAAATTTAATGAATTAAATCCTATCATGCAATAATAATGTTGGAAACTAAATTCCAGCGTTTGACAAAATATGAACCAGCTGATACGCGCAATTCAGCAACTGGACTTAACAACTGAAATCAGCTGATCTAATAAAGAAAACTGATCAGTTGGAAACCGATCAGTTGATACATTCAGCCATATGCTTTTAAGCTAAGCATCCTTCAACTGAACATGTCTCGGGAAAGAACATTCGACCGACATAGAGACATAGAAGACTGCAACAGAATATGAAACGCCGCACTTCAATCAATACAGCTTAGAACAACGCATTTCGGCAAAGCAGTTAATACGCCGCATGACAATAAATGAAGCAAACAATGCCCAAGAAATAATGAAGTGGCAATCAACGGATACAAAGATTCAAATATATCTCAAGTTACCGTTGGAAGGGAAGCTTATAAATATGACAGAAGAACAACTTAAAAAAAAAAAAGATCACTCTATTCAAAGCTTGTTGTTACTCTGCCAAAATCTTAGCTCACTCTTACTTGGTTTATTCGTAGCAGTCAAGGCTACAATTTGAGCTCACTAGCACTTTGTAATAATCGTTAAATTCGATAGTCCTAAGATCAGTTACGCATTGAGAACATTTTGTAATACTAAGAGTTTCAGCTTTTGGCAGTGATAAGTCCAAACTGAAGTGGGTCAGTACAAATCTTGTATTCGATCAAAGTCTTTTAGTGGAAATCCTATCCTTGAGATAGAAGGGGTGACGTAGGAGTAATTGAAATCTCTGAACATCCAGAAACAATCCTTGTGTATTTTATTTCAGTTTTGTATTCTATCTGTCAGTCAGTTACTTTCCGCAACTACTTTAGTTTAACTGATTGTCATTGACCAGCAAGATTCCGAGAATCAGTTCGTCACCAAACTGAACTCAACATTCAAAAAGATCAGTTTTAATTGTGAGTGTTTATTCAACCCCGCTTCTAAACACTCTTGATACGTTAATCGATCCTATCAAGTGGTATCAGAGCGGTTGAATCTTGTTCTTGAATACTTTTGATCTATAAACTTGCTAGCATGACTTCATTCAACAAAATTCCTATGTTCTCCAGAGAAGAATTTGATGATTGGAAAATCAGAATGCAGGCTCATTTAGCTGCACAAGATGATGACATGTGGTATGTCATAACTGATGGACCCATGAAGATTCTAAAAACAAATACAGCAGTTGCCATAACAGAAGGGGCACCACAAAGAATAGAAAAGCCCAGAGATGAATGGACAACTGAAGATAAAAGAAAAGCAAATCTTGATAATGTGGCTAAAGACATTCTGTACAAAACGCTGGACAAAGTAACCTTCAGCAAAATAAAGATGTGTAAGACAGCCAAAGAAATTTGGGAAAAGCTGATCCAGCTGCGTGAAGGAAATGATCAAACCAAAGAAAATAAACTTTCTGTTGCTGTTCAAAAGTTTGATAACATCAAAATGAAAGCAGGAGAATCAATGCACGAGTATGATGAAAGAGTAAGTAGTATCATCAATGAGTTAAATGCACTTGGAAAAGTGTATACTAACAAAGAGATTGCACTGAAGGTAATGAGAGGTCTTCCCAAGGAATGGGATGTCAAGATCATGGCAATGAGGGAGTCCAAAGATCTAAACCAGATTGAACTTCATGATCTGTTTGCTGATTTAAAGGCTTATGAATTTGAGCTGCAGAGCAGAGAAGGAGAACCATCTACCCCTGCAGCCACAACTACTCTAGCTGCTGTCAGAACAGAACCAATCAGTTCAGTCGAGAAATCTGCTGATCAGTTGAGCAGTGATGCTATGTCATTGTTCATCAAAAAATTTGGAAGGTTCATGAGAAAGAATCAAGGAAACTTCCAGAATCCATACCAAAGAAACAGCTCCAAAGATGAATCAAATGCCTGCTACAAACAACTGTGGCAAATCAGGTCACTTTATTGCTGATTGTCCTAAACCCAAGAAGGACAGTCAAGGCTCAACTGATAGAAGAAAGAAATCATATGAGCACAAAAGAAGACCCAAGGAAGATAAGAAGTCCTTCAGAAAGAAACATGAGGTACTCTTAGCTGAAGAAAACAAATCTAAATGGGCAGAAACTGACAGTGAGGAGTCAGAACCAGAAAGCTCATGCATCTCTAGTGATGATGAGGAAATCAAGTGCTTGATGGCTAATGATGCAGAAGAAGAATCATCTAGCCAACAAGTATTTGATTTCAGCTCAACTGATTTCACACGAGAAGAACTTATTCTAACACTACATGACATGGTAAATGAGTATCAAAAGCTTGCATCATCATTTGAAAAAATCAAAGCAAAGCAAACTGATCCCACAGACAATAAAACCAAAACTGATGAATCAGTTGATGGGTTGAGTCTAAAAAGAGAAATTGCTGAGTTAAAAGCAGAGAGAAACAAAAATCAGTCATTAATCCAGAAGTTGATTCTTGAAAACTCAAAACAGACTGAGCTCATTCAGTCTTGGAACAAGTCATCTACTGCACTGAATGAGATGCAGAATTCACAAAAATCAGTTTCTGATAAAACTGGTTTAGGGTTCAACACTCAAGGAGAAATGTATCCAAATGATACTCAACCAAAGCTAAAAACAGACAAAGGGAAATACATTCACTTTGTCAAAACAATAGTGGTACAAGAACAAATTGAGCCCAGTAAACAGATTGAGCAACCTAATGAGAATATGAACAAGGCTAGAAGATATGGGATTGGTTATAATAAAAAATTCTCAACTGATTCACAAAGTCAGTCATCAAAGAGGTTTCACAAGAACTATTCGAATAGCTATTTCAATTACTATAACTGCAAGCCAGTTCAGAAGAGATATAGACTGAACAATCAGTTGAATAAAGCTAAAACACATATTGTATCATCTGTACACTACACACCAAGCACACAAAAGCCGAGAAAAACCATTTGGAATACAGCTACTGGAAAGTCTGTTAGACTAATCCAAGTGTGGGTTCCTAAGGGACTAATCAGTTCAGGACCCAAATAAATATGGGTACCAAGTTATATTATGTGTGTGACTGCAAGTAACAGGTACAAACAAGAACTCAATATGGTATTTGGACAGTGGATGTTCGCGACATATGACGGGAGATGCAAGTGCGTTATCTCCACTGATCAAATACAGTGGTACAATCATCAGTTTCGGGGACAATTCCAAAGGTAGAACTGTGGGTAAGGGTAAGCTTATCCATTTTAACTTTACTTTTAAAGATGTTCTATTAGTAGAAAACCTGAAGTATAACTTGATTAGCATCAGTCAGTTATGCGACAGTGGATTCTCAGTACAATTTGACAAAAACTCATGTTCAGTCAAAACTTCAACTAATGAAATCATACTAACTGGCAAACGTTGTGAAAACACATATAAAGTCAGTTGGAATGATCAAAATTATGCACCAGTTTGTTTTATTGCTTCCAAATCGTCTAAAAACTTGTTGTGTCATAAGAGACTAAATCATTTAAACTTTAAAACCATTGCCTATCTGAGTAAACATGAACTTGTAACTGGTTTGCCCAAAATAGACTTTTCAAAAGAAAAACTTTGCTCAGCATGTCAGTATGGTAAACAAGTACGATCATCTTTTAAAAACAAGGGCTGTAAATCTTCATCCCGATGCTTAGAACTGTTGCACATGGATCTCTTTGGTCCTATATCAGTCATGAGCTTAGGAGGAATGAAATACACCTTGGTAGTCGTAGATGATTTTTCAAGATTTACTTGGATTATTTTTCTCAAATCTAAAGACCATACTGCTTCGCAACTAATAAAGCTCTTCAAAAGACTTTTAAATGAAAAATCAGTTGGAATTGATCGAATCAGATCTGATCGAGGAACTGAATTCATCAATCAAACTCTTTCAAATTTCCTAGAAAATGCTGGAATCAAGCATGAGCTCTCAGCAGCCAGAACTCCTCAGCAAAATGGTGTAGTTGAGAGGAGAAATCAGACCCTTAAAGAAGCTGCTAGAACGATGCTTGATGATTCTGATATTTCTCAAAGATTTTGGGCAGAGGAAGTAAACACTGCGTGTTACACTCAGAACAGATCAATGATTAATAAAAATCATATGAAAACACCATATGAGATCTGGCATGGAAGAAAAAGTATAATTACTTATTTCAAAATATTCGGCTGCAGATGTTTTATTCTTGATAATGGTAAAAATTATTTAAAAGCGTTTGATGCTAAATCTGCAGAAGGAATATTTCTTGGATACTCATCAGTTAGTATAGCTTATAGAGTCTTCAACAAGAAAACCCTAAATGTTGAAGAATCTGCTCATGTTGATTTCGATGAAACTGAACTAACTGATAAGCCAACTGATCAAGTTGAGCTAGTTGATCGATTTACAGATATCAGTTTGGAAGATGATGACAAAAATGAAAGTCATGGCAATCAAAACATACTTCAAACACCTGAACCAGAAGTACTGGACCAATCAGATGTGCAGGAAGTCGTTGCTGATGATCAATTGATAGAGCATAATGATAACATTCAAATACCAGTTGACGAAGCACCAACTGAGACTGAAAACTGTGTTCAGTTACCAACTGAAGAAATTGCTGATACAACAAATACTGAGTACAGATGGAGAAAATCACATCCACCTGAAATTGTAATAGGAAATCCATCTGATCCAGTAAGAACTCGCAATCAAATGCTAAATTTATTTATCTATTCGGCTTTTGTTTCACAACTAGAACCGAAGAAAACTGATGAAGCTCTTGCCGATCCTAACTGGGTAAATGAAATGCAAGAAGAGCTAAATCAGTTCACTTATAACAATGTCTGGAACTTAGTTCGAAGACCAATTTCAAAAACTATTATAGGTACAAAATGGATATACATAAATAAACTGAACGAGGATGGTTCAGTTGGACGCAACAAAGCAAGATTAGTGGCACAAGGATATAGGCAAGAAGAAGGAATTGACTATGATGAGACGTATGCTCCAATTGCAAGACTGGAAGCAATCAGAATTTTTCTTGCTTATGCATCACACAAGAACTTCAAGGTCTATCAGATGGATGTAAAGAGTGCATTCCTGAACGGTCAACTACAAGAGGAAGTATATGTTGAACAACCCCCAGGTTTTGTAAATCACAACTTTCCTGATCATGTATATCATTTGAACAAAGCCTTATATGGTCTTAAACAAGCTCCCAGAGCTTGGTACGAAACTCTTTCAAAATTTCTAACTGATCATGATTTTTCTGTTGGATCAGTTGATAAGACCTTGTTCAAATTTACCAAGAATGATCACATTTTATTAGTTCAAATTTATGTTGATGATATCATATTTGGGTCAACTAATCCCAAATTATGCAAAAATTTTGCTAAGCTAATGCAGGATAAGTTTGAAATGAGCATGATGGGTGAACTGACATTCTTTCTTGGACTGCAAGTGAAGCAACTGGAGACTGGTATATTCATCAGTCAAACTAAATATACAAAGGAGCTGCTGAAGAAATTTGGCATGGAATCATGTTCAGCTGCAAATACTCTCATGAGCTCATCAGTAAAATTGGACACTGATCAAGGAGGAATACCAGTTGAGGCGACATTATATCGAGGTTTAATAGGTTCATTGTTGTAATTAACTGCCAGTCGTCCTGATATTGTATTTGCTGTCTGTATGTGTGCTAGATTTCAAGCAAATCTTAAGCAATCACATTTCTCAGCTGCTAAAAGAATTTTGAAATATCTTAAGGGTACACAAAATGTTGGGTTATGGTATTCTAAAGACTCTACTTTCAATTTTGTTGGATATTCAGATGTAGATTATGCAGGATGTAAGCTTGATCGTAAAAGTACAAGTGGATCTTGTCAGTTTCTAGGAGACAGACTGATCTCTTGGTTCAGCAAAAAGTAGACATCCATAGCTACCTCAACAACTGAAGCAGAATACCTTGCTGCTGGTAGTTGTTGTACACAACTGATCTGGATCCAGCAACAACTGAGAGATTATGGAGTAATACCAAATGAATCGTCCATATTTTGTGACAATACGAGCACAATTGTCATCACCTATAATCCTGTTCTTCACTCAAGGACCAAGCATATAGATGACAGGCACCACTTCATTAGAGATCATGCTTTGAAGAAGAACATTAGACTGGAGTATATTTCAACTAAGCACCAAGCAGCTGACATCTTCACCAAACCATTACCCGAGACTAAGTTTTCTTACTTTCGCAATATTCTTGGTTTAATTGACTTGTCTTAAAATTATTATTGATGTTGTTTTACTAATAAAATTCTTTGCAGAAAATAAGAACACAACAAAAAATTGGAAATGATACTTTATTAAGAATAAAATCGATTCCATCTTACAGAAGATAACTTAGGACCAACTGAATCTTGCCATTCTGTAATCCAATTATTCAACTCATAAATTCGGATTCTAGAAAAAGATTCAGTTGTAGAAATCTTCTCAATCACATGCCATTCCTTCCATAGCATTGCTTGTAACAGAACATTGTCATCAACCAGGTCTGTAACATGCCTGACTTCAAAACGATCAATGTATTTTCTTGCTGTTGCTGCTTGAGCACGAGAAGGAGCAGCACCACTACTACTTATCCTCTGCAAATCATGAATTTTGAACCATGTTGACATCACTTTCGTCAAGACATATTCCTCCATCGTTTTCTTCAACTCTTATAAATAAGGACTTAATTGTTCAGTAACTTGAATATGCGTACTGCTGCATGCATCAGAATTACTTGAATCCGACATATTGAACTGTTATTGTCTCACATTTTATCTTTCTCGTCTTATTTATAGACAAATGACATTAAATGTTGAAGAAACCAAAGAGTCTCAAGTCAATCGAAGCGTTTTTCTCATTTACCCAGGCTTCTTATCTATCAGTTGTTCATTATCAACTGATATCAGTTTGTCATTTATTACTTAATGCTTAACTGATTTCAGTTCATAGTCAACTTATATAAGTTAGTCTTTCATCAGTTCATCTGTTTAAGTTCGCAATTCATATATAACAACTGATGAAATTTATCATTTGCAGGAAAGAGAAAAACAAAATTAAGCTCATATAAATAATTCATTCAACCATAAACGTTTGCACGGATTACATCATCATATTTTTCCTCTACAACAATTATCCACATTTTCAACCAAGTGGATAAAGGTGCGGTAGATGTCTTGACAAAGCTCTGAGAAACAGCTATGCGCTTAAGGATTTTCAGTTCCTTTCGAAGCATTAGCTGATAGATATGACCATCCTTAAAGATGTCCACACACACAGCTATGTTCAAGTGCTCCTGCACTCTTTTCAACTCTGCCACCAGTTCGGGAGTGGTAGCCTCTCCAGTATTATACAGGAACTCAAGCTTCTGTAACTTTTCCCAGTAGTGAAGACTCTTATAGAAGACTTCATCTTCTATAACAGCCTTTCTGGTCTCCAGAGCAAACGGCGAAGCACTCGAGCTACTCGTATCTGCCATTCTTTTTGTCTTGAATATTTTCACCATATGACTGAAACTAACCGTGTTACTTCTATTTATAGCCGAAAATCATGGAAGCTGAAGGGCCGTCAACGTTTCAGCAAACGATAATCTTTCTGACCTTTAAATTTATTTTTATATCGTCACTTTAATTATTCTATGCACCGATTAAGGGGGAATATAAGTTTTTAAGAGATTAACTGAGAAGACAAATGTTAGTAAACCACTAATCTTCTCACATAAGTTAACTAATTAATCATATTATATTCCAAATCAAGTGACGTGACTGTCTGCTATCTAATGATGAATCTTATTTAAAAAAAAACGTGGAAGAATTTGAACCGTTTAAATTGTACACACGCTTACAGCACACGTTTTTATTCAAAATTTTGATGGACTGACACGTGTCCAGAATTTAAACAGTCACGTACATATAAATAATTTCCCGCTTCAATTCAGTTTCTTTCTTATGCGTACATCATCTCTCAGAGCAAACTCATACACTCAGAGCTTGAATTTCGCAAAATCTCAGGTTTCCTTACTCTCAGCAATGGCAACTCAGATCCCTGCTCATATATTGAATGCTATGGCTATCAACTTTGAATCAGCTTTATCAGTCGAAGAAGTCGATGTGAAAAATGTATTTCTGAAGCTTGAATCAGCTGGGCTGAGGATATTCTTGGGGCAATACTCGCAGGAGATTTACCCAAAAGAACTCCAGGACCTCTACTCAAATGGATATATCAACTGTGATGGAAGCATCATTTCCACTATTAATGGTCAGTTGGTGACCATTTCTGAAGATTCTTTCGGAGAAATCTTTTCATTACCTTCTGATGGACTGGTACACCTTGCTGATGTTAAAGCATCAGATATTGAAGAAATGCAAACTGCACTCTCTGCTGATGGACGGAAAATCAAAGTTTCCGATCCTAAGAAGGAACTGAAGCATGAGGTTCAGTTGCTGGCTGATATTGTAGCCAAAGGGCTATTGGCTAAGGCAGGATCGTATGCCGCCCTGACTTTGGAAAAGTTTCAAGCTATTATGGTTATTATGGCTGGAAGAAAATTCAACTGGAAGTAACTTATTTTCAGTATCTTGAAGAATATGTTTTCCTCCACCAAGCAATCCAAAGGATTTGCAGTGCCGCTGAGCTATTTGATGAAAGTCAAAGGGTTGGTGGCTGATGATTCGGAGCGATTATCTAAATTCAAAATTTTCAATGGGAAGAATGTTCTGCCACCCAAGACTAAATTAGATATCTCTCCTGATCAGTTCGTGAAGATAAAAAAGGAGATTGGAACGCAACAGGATGCTCCAAAATCAGTTAAACAGACCAAGTCATTGGCTCAACTGAAGAAAGTTAAAAGAAAACTGATTATTAGTGAATCCGATTCCGAGAAGACGCCATCTCCAAAAGTTGCCAAGAAACCAAGAACACAAAGGACAAAATTACCAACCACAGTAGAATCTATTCCTACTGAAAGGCTGAAATCTTCGGATGCTTAACAGCCTATCAAAGCAGTTCCTCTGAAGATCATCCCACCAAAAATCTCAGCTGGTGCAACAAAGGAAACAGTTAGGATCAAAGCTCCTCTAATCCATATCAATCGTCCTGCTGTTCTAACACCTGCCAGACCCAAAGGTATATAGATTATAGAACTGGTGGATACTACTCATACTGGATTGAAAATTCCACACATCCTCAGTACTGAAAAAGGCAAGGGCAAATTGATTGAAGAGCCCAGGCCATCCAATCATATTCAAACTCATATTGACCTTGTTTGGGAACAGGTTAATAATTTTGCAGCATCAAAACTTCAATCTTATGATGCCTGGACCGCTTACAGAACTCAGATTTTTGCTAAGCAGCTGAAAAAGAAATCCCAGCTGAACAAGTTTATCAAAATGGAAGCAATTGTCCTCAAGATGGTCAAAGCTGCCACAATTGTTCAGGCTTTGGAAAGGAAAACCTATTTTTTTGACCAAAATCGAGCTAAGAAGCTATCTCAACTGCTTGAGAAATTGAAGGCAAACTACATTCCCACCAATCCAACTGCTTATAATGATCGAGCTGTGATCACTCAGCTAGATACAGATCTTACTAGCTTGAAAGCTCAGATAAAAGTGTGGGAAATGGATCAGGAGTTAGTTCTTCCTGAGGAAGCCTCTGAAGAAGAAGAAGAAGAACCCTCTTCTCAGCAGAAAGAGCCACCCTCAGAACAAACTATTGTTACAACTGAAGAAACAGTTCAGGATGTGCCACAATCATCTGCTGTGGAATATCAGCTGTACTCTGAAGCCGAGTTGAATTTTGCCAACATTGATGAAATTATTCAAGCAGTGGTGACAGAATCTGTTATTAATGAACCTTTATCAGTTGATCACTCCGCTGATCAAGCAGCTGAAGAGAATTGCATCTTAACTGAAGAGCCAGTTAAGACCGCCATTTCTGAACCAAATGATCAAAGAATGATGTCTGTTCAATCACCAGATCAACAAATTGTTGAGAATCTGGAGGCTCTGTTGCCTACTTCTGACAATCCTCCAACTAAAGAGTCAGCTCGAATCTCAGATGACTATCAAGCAGAAGCATCAGTTCATGACTCACTAGCTGAAGATCCTGCAAACTCTCACATTCAACAGGAAAGCTCAAATGCTGAACAACATCAGTCTTCACCTCATCTGGTCCAAGTGGCAGTAACTGAAACAGATGTTCCAGAACCGAATATTGCTGAAACAATGATATCTGAAAGAACCATGGTGGTTTTTGATCAAATCTCACAGGAAGCTGGAGCGTCGGATCAGCCAAATCTTAACTCCGCCAAAGATCTTGATTTTGTTCTTGCAGAAATTCAGGAAATTCAGCATGATATACATAGAGTGATTAATGATCTGTACAAGATTCAGCATACTCAATTAGAACATTCTCTGAAGCTAGAACATTCTGAGGCATTCAACTCAGAGAAACTGAAAGCAATTCAAGAAGCCTTAAACTCTCTGTTTCAATCAATGGAAGCAATTAAGAAGAACAAAGGTTTGGCTGAGAGTCTCTCCATCACTCAAGACGTTATCAGCAAACGAGTTGAAAATCTAGAGACGCTTGTAACAAGAAAAATAGACTCGTTGCAAAACACAATGCTCTCTGCTGTCTGTAGCATATCCACTACTATCAATGTTTTATCAACATGAGTTCAGACGTTCAGCTATTATTTACTTAGTTTTGTCAAACACCATAAAGGGGGAAATTGTTGGAAACTAAATTCCGGCATTTGACAAAATATGAACCAACTGATACGCGCAATTCAGCAACTGGACTTAACAACTGAAATCAGCTGATCTAATAAAGAAAACTGATCAGTTGATACATTCAGCCGTATGCTTTTAAGCTAAGCATCCTTCAACTGAACATGTCTCGGGAAAGAACATTCAACCGACAAAGAGACATAGAAGACTGCAACTGAATATGAAACGCCGCACTTCAATCAATACAGCTTAGAACAACGCATTTCGGCTAAAGCAGTTAAGACGCCGCATTACAATAAATGAAGCAAACAATGCCCAAGAAATAATGAAGTGGCAATCAACGGATACAAAGATTCAAATATATCTCAAGTTACCGTTGGAAGGGAAGCTTATAAATATGACAGAAGAACAGCTAAAAAAAAATAAGATCACTCTATTCAAAGCTTGCTGTTACTCTGCCAAAATCTTAGCTCACTCTTACTTGGTTTATTCGTAGCAGTCAAGGCTACAATTTGAGCTCACTAGCACTTTGTAATAATCGTTAAATTCGATAGTCCTAAGATCAGTTACGCATTGAGAACATTTTGTAATACTAAGAGTTTCAGCTTTTGGCAGTGATAAGTCCAAACTGAAGTGGGTCAGTACAAATCTTGTATTCGATCAAAGTCTTTTAGTGGAAATCCTATCCTTGAGATAGAAGGGGTGACGTAGGAGTAATTGAAATCTCTGAACATCCAGAAACAATCCTTGTGTATTTTATTTCAGTTTTGTATTCTATCTGTCAGTCAGTTACTTTCCGCAACTACTTTAGTTTAACTGATTGTCATTGACCAGCAAGATTCCGAGAATTAGTTTGTCACCAAACTGAACTCAACATTCGAAAAGATCAGTTTTAATTGTGAGTGTTTATTCAACCCCCCCTTTTAAACACTCCTGATACGTTAATCGATCCTATCAAATAATGCATAAAAATAACTAAACATAAATTAATAAAATAAATATGTATTTTATGCTTTAAAAGAATTTAATAAAATACTAAAGAAATTTAATAATTTACATGCACATGGTTCAAGTGGACCTTCAAATTTTCGGGACGTTACAAAATAATTTATTAAAATTACCGTTCTTAAAATAAATTAACGGTCACCACTCATACTAAAATAAAATTAATATTAAAACTTCATCATTAAAAATAAATCATCAACATCCAATTAATCGTAAAATCCAAAAAATATATCAATTTAATTTAAAACTAGTCTGGAAAAATTATAAATTTAATTTGCTTATCACCAATCTTAATAAATCAAAAGTCGGAGTAAATAGTTTAAAAACGTGCGTAATAATATAACTTAAGCTACAAGGTCCTTAAGTTTTCTCTGTCACTGGCCCAAGCCTGCTCACTGTTCACCAGCTTCCGTCTCCTCAACTACATCATCTGCATCGATCAAGTCTAATAATTCTAATGACTCCGCATGCATAAACCGTGAATAACGAGTAATACGTAATAACAATCCATGCAATTTAAACTTAACTTGTACATAAAATATTATAGGTATAATTATATATAACGTAACTTTCTTGCATAAAAAATTTCATAAAAATCATAAAATCATATTTTCATACATGTTATGCATAATCATAAACGTAAATAATTTTTCGTAGAGTTCTGTTCAATGCAAGTGGACCATAAACATAAATCGTTTGATCAAACTAAACCACAGTACTGAGACGGCAGGGATCATCACAGCCCTTGGACTGGATGTCCGCTCCCTAATATTGTGGGCACCCGAACCTAATCCGTCTTCTTAATCATTATTAAGAATCAATATAACAATTAAGAAATGTGGGACATAATTTTTTTTTTTTTAAATGCAAATGCGAAAACGTAATATAAACACTCTGATATACACGTCAATATAAAAGTACAAGTCTTGTACAACATTATTTATCTCATACTCAAGTTCAGTTACTACATCAAGTACTGAAAATCAATCTACTCTGAGTCAGGATCTCCACACTAAACGTAATCTCTCATCCTCTTCCTGATCCTGATCCTGTCCCACCTGTTGTCATGCACACATACAAACAAGACAACAGCCGGATAATTCCGGTGAGAAATACAATCCCAGTATAAACAATGTAAACATGCAGTCATATAAAAACATATATATAAAAGCATGAAACACATATCAATAGCATGTATCAAATCTGAAATACATGTATCGATATAAAACTTTAAATCAACTCTAGACTCGTCATTTCAGACTGGACTCATCTCTAATCTAGGGATCCCGATCTGAATAAGAACGCAACGTTCTCCCATCTACTTTATCCCAGCTAGATGGTGGTACGTTCTTAGTCCCAGACTTTGGCTGTCTATATCGAAGATCTACAATAGGAGTCGGTCTTCTCCTCAGTAAATCGATATATATCCAAAAGTCCAGTGCCTTGGCGGTTCTACCATGGCGATTTTGCCAAAGACTAGGCGGATCTGCCCAACTCTAACTCATGCTTTCCTATAGATCAATAGATTAAGCATATCAATACCAAGAATTGCAAATATCAATGCAATAATCATTCAGTATGTGATTTTGGGAAACTCAAGTCAAATCTAACTCGAGTTGTGCAATCCCGAATCAACATTGATTTATACCTTTTTTTCGGTCAATCTGAATCTGTCGAAGTCTCGAATTCAAATCTGTCAATACTCAATCTGGCAATGACAATAACGAAGAGTACAATATCAATACCCAACTCATATCAATACTGGATATAATCAGAACTGAATCAAATTCTGTTTCAACAGCAGAGCTGTACAATCTCAATATACCCAGGAATACAATTCAATCAGATATTAATTCCCACAACTCATAATCATGAACGATACAAATCTAATATCAAATCTCAATCAAATCAACTAAGAAAATCATAACAATTCTATACGGTATCCGTTCTTCAATCCGGTTTCGATTATACGATGTCTAACATATCAGAAACACCATATATGAATCATATCTAATTCTGACAGTATCATAATTTCAAAACATAACAAAACGTAACAAAACTTACGTCCAGTTGAAGCTCTCGTCAATAGAAACACGGTACTGAGGTCGGATTGAAAATCTAACGGACGGATCGAAATATAAAGGCGTAAGGATTTTTCACAATTCTCTGAAGCCTTCTCTCCATTTCCTCTTGCCGTACAACTGAATGAAAGAGTTATATATATATATCTTGCATGTTAAGGGGCAAATGGCTTCCTCTTTGCCCAACACGTCTCGCGCATATGCGCGACCTCAACCGGCGCATATGCGCGAGACCTACTGGTCTCGGCAACGATCTTCTCGGCAGCTCGCGCATATGCGTGCACTTGCTCGGCGCATATGCGCGAGGTCCTTCACAACTCTCGGGTACCCTCGTGCACATGCGCGGATACATGTCACGTATATGCGCGAGGTTCTCTGCCTGCCTCGCGCATATGCGCCCTGTCCGGTCGCGCATATGCGCGAGGTGTTCTGTCCTCGCACATAATTCAGTCTTCTTTTCGTCTATCCCGATCTGATCTGTTCTGTCTATAATCACATCAATTTATCAACAAATAATATATGATTACAATAATCGAAATCTCGGGCATTACATTTCTCCCCCCTAAGATCTGATTTCGTCCCCGAAATCATAGGCAATCAAATCAGATAACGAATCAGATATAAGAAGGATAGATATACAGAAGCTAAACAGAGAAACTCACATCAATGAAATAACTCATGATATCTCTGTCTCATGTCTGACTCAGTTTCCCATGTAGCTTCCTTGATACCATGACAACTCCACTAAACTTTCACAAGCGGAATGGTCTTCGTTCTGAGTTGCTTTTCTTTTCGATTGAGAATCTGGAATGGTTTCTCGAAGTAACTCGGTGTCTCGTCAAGTTCGGCCTCGTCTGGCTGAATGACATGTGAAGCATCAGAAAGATATTTCCTGAATAATGATACATGAAAGACACCTTGTATCCCTGATAAAGAAGGCGGCAAGGCGATTCGATAGGCACGATCTCCTATCTTCTCGAGAATCTCGTACGGCCCAATATATCGTGGAGACAATTTTCCTTTCTTGCCAAATCTGACAACTCCTCTGAAAGGTGAAATCTTCAAGAACACTCGGTCTCCTGCCTCAAATACCAACGGTCTACGTTGAACATTGCCATATTTGGCCTGTCTGTCTTGAGCTGCCTTCAATCTCTTCTGAATCAGCTTCATTTTTCTGTCATATCTCTGATCATGTCAGGTCCAATCTCAGGAACCTCAGAGATATCGTCCCAATAAAGAGGGGATCTGCATTTCTTTCCATACAACGCTTCAAATGGTGCCATCTCAATACTCGTCTGGTAGCTGTTGTTGTACGAAAACTCACAAAGTGGCAATGAATCCTGCCAACTAGTGCTAAAATCAAGCACTACAGCTCTTAGCATATCTTCCAATGTCTGGATAGTCCGCTCTGACTGTCCGTCAGTCTGTGTATGATATGCGGTACTCAAATGTAATTTCGTACCTAGAGCCTGTTGTAAGCTCTGCCAGAAGTGCGAAGCAAACCGAGGATAGCGGTCTGAAACAATCGACTTCAGCACTCCGTGCAATCTGACCACTTCTCTGACATAGATCTCTGCCATCTGGTCATGTCGATACGTCATCTTGTACGGAATAAAACATGCTGATTTAGTCAATCTGTCAATCACAACCCAAATCGCATCACAACCTCGGGAGGATCTCGGTAGCTTCGTTACAAAATCCATGGAAATGTGATCCCATTCCATTCAGGAATGGACAAACTCTGTAATAATCCTCCTGGTTTCTTTCTTTCTGCTTCACATGCTGGCAATTCAGACATCAGGATACAAACTCAGCAATATCAGATTTCATTTGTTTCCACCAGAACTGTCTTTTCAAATCATTATACATTTTTCTGCCACCAGGATGAATACTGAATCGACTGCAGTGCGCTTCTGATAAAATATGTTGTTTCAAATCTAAAACATTCGGCACAACAAGACGATTATTCACATACAATACACTCTCCCGTACCTGATACTCAGATCGATGCCCTGCTCTGACCATCGATATCGAATTCTGAACATTCTGATCAACTTTCTGAGCCGCTTTAATTCTCAAAATCAGCTCTGGTTCGACTTGAACAACATAAAGTCTCAACGATCTATACTCTGTCTCAAATACTAATCCAGACAAACAGCAATCTTATATCAAATTTGAAACACCAATCGTCGATAAGGATAAAGAACATACCTTTCGACTTAGTGCATCAGCTGCTGCATTGGATTTCCCCATTGCATCAGAATACAACCCAATCCTCGATGAGATGCATCACAATAAACCACAAAATCACCAGTACCTGACGGAATCGTCAAGATCGGAGCACTGGTCAGTCTCTTTTTCAACTCAAGAAAACTGGACTCACAGTCTTCAGACCATACAAACAGAGCATTCTTCTGAGTCAACTGATTAGTCGGTTTGGCAATACTCGAGAAATCTTTAATAAATCGACGATAATATCCGGCCAAACCCATAAAACTACGAATCTTGGGTACTGATGTCGGTCTCGGCCAAGAAATCACGGCTTCAACCTTGCTGGGATCAACAGAAATACCATCTCCAGATATAATATGCCCCAAAAATACCACCTGTCTCAACCAGAATTCACATTTGGACAGTTTGACATATAATTCCTCAGTCCTCAGAATTCTCAATACAGTTCTCAAATGCTCGGCATGTTCAATCCTATTCTTAGAATAAATCAATATATCATCAATAAAAATAATCATGAAATCATCCAGATATCTCTGAAATACACGGTTCATCAGACCCATAAACACAGCTGGAGCATTCGTCAACCCAAATGGCATGACAATAAACTCATAATATCCATACCTGGTTCTGAATGCTGTCTTCGAGATATCAGAATCCCTAACTCTCAGATGATGATATCCAGATCTCAGATCGATCTTGGAATATACAGTTGAACCCTGCAACTGATCAAACAAATCATCAATGCGAGGCAACGGATATTTGTTCTTTACTGTAGCCTTATTCAGTTGCCGGAAGTCAATACAGAGTCTCATAGAACCGTCTTTCTTCCTCACAAATAATACTGGAGCACCCCAAGGCGAAACACTCGGTCTAATGTATCCCTTGGCCAGTAAATCTTCCAACTGCTCTTTCAATTCTTTCAACTCAATCGGTGCCATCCTGTACGGAGCTCTAGAAATCGGAACTGTACCTGGCATCAACTCAATACTGAAGTCTATCTCTCTAATCGGAGGCAAACCCGGAATCTCCTCTGGGAAGACATCAGCAAACTCGCATACCACTGGCAAATCAGCCAATGATGGGCTCGATTTCAGTACATCAACTGAATATACAAGGAATCCCTCTGCTCCTTTCTGTAATAATCGAGTCATAGACAATACATATATCAAAGGAATTCTAGATCTAGAACCCTTACCGTAGAATTTCCACTCATCAGCCATATCTGGTCAGAATCTCACAATCTTGTGGAAACAATCAACTGTAGCTCTGTACTTGGTAAGCATATCAATACCGATAATACAGAAAAAATCAGACAACCCAAGTACGATGCAATCTAGCTCAATCTCATGCCCGTCATACTGTAGTAAACAATGTTTCACATAATTCACTGAAATCAAACCTGTCCCCAACGGAGAAGAGACAGATACTACAGATGATAACGACTCAATAGGCAATGCATGACTCAATGCAAATCTCTCAAAAATAAATGCATGAGAAGCACCCGTATCTATCAATACATAAACAGGGTAACCACATAAAGAACAGTTACCTGCCACAATATTATCTGGTGCTTCCTGGGCCTGCTCCTCTGTCAAAGCAAATACTCTGGCCTGCTGTCTAGGAGGCTGGCTCACGGTCTGGCTACCTCCTGGCCTCTACTGTGACGGAGTAGTCGGTGGTGGCTGAAAGGAATGAACAGCTGATGATCGTCCACCTGTCTGAGCCGCTGCTCCAGATGACTCCGCTCCCTGAGATCTCTGGGAACCTCTGTGTTGACACACCCTATCAAAGTGTCCATGCTGTCTGCAGATGTTGCAACTACCAGTCACTCCCTGGCATTGCTCAGTCGGGTGTCTCCCTCCGCAAGTCTTGCAATACACTCCAGTATAGCTTTGGCTCTGTCAAGAACCACCGGAGCTAGAAGAACTGCTCCCTGACTTCTTGAATTGCTTTCCTCTAGCTTTCAAGAAGTCCTTCTTTCCACCACTGCTGCTGCCACCCTCAAATCTGGGAGGAGGTTGCTGTGGTCTCAGTGCTGGAGGAACAAACGAAGCTCCTTTCTGTCTTATCAGACCGGCTTCTACTCCTTTGGCTCTGTTCTGGGAATCAGTGAAGTTATTCGGTCGCCCGGTGTTCACCAATGTAAAAATCTCGGGATTCAACCCATTGATGAACTGATCAGCAATAGCTTCTTCATTCTCGGCCACATGTGGAGCAAATCGCAACAAAGTAGAGAACTTGGTCACATATTCCTCAATGTTCAACTGACCCTGTCTCAGATTGGCAAACTCTGCCCTTTTGTCTTTCCTGTACGACACTGGGAAAATTCTCTGATAAAACTCATCTTTAAAAACATTCCATGTAATAGTCGTACCTCGATGCTCCAATGCTCTCTTCGTCGTAATCCACCAGTTCTTTGCAACATCATGCAACTGGTGTCCTATCAATCGGACTCGTCGCTCATCTGTGTAATCCAGAGAATCAAACAGCATCTCTATGTCATCTAACCAGCTCTCACAATCAACAGAATTCTCTGTTCCCTTCAAGGTTGGCGGTTTAAACGACTGAAACCTTTTCAACAGTGTTTCCATCGAAGTTTCTGTCACATCCATCGGATTTGCAGATGTACTACCCTGTTCTGGTACTCTTCGAGGAGGCATATCTGATTACCAAAAGGATTAGCAACCAAATATAACAAACCTGTATCAGTCCTCCTCTGATCATCTTACTGCTGATCGAGAATCGGTTCTGATTCATTCTCAATAATACACGTTACTAAATCAGATCAGATAGTCAAGTAAACATGTATTTTAAAGCAGTAAGTCATGCTAGCAATCAAAAGCAAGGAAAGAAAACTCATTCTACCCCGCTCACTAGCTCCTATCTCAGTCCAAGGTACCTACTGCTCTGATACCACCTGATGTGGGGACCCGAACCTAATCCTTCTTCTTAATTATTATTAAGAATCAATATAACAATTAAGAAATGTGAGACATAAAGTTTTTTTTAAATGCAAATGCGGAAACGTAATATAAACTGTAGAACCCGTAAATCAGTAGATGTATAAGCCATGCATAATTCTAGATTTTTAAATTTAATTGACTTCATTGCATGATTATTTTAAATGCATTTATTTGAAGTTAATTATTCATTATTTCAGTTCAGTAGTTTGATTTTTAGCATTTCAGTTATTTCAGTGAGGCCGGACCGGAGTTGGAGTTTTGAGATAGAATTTAAGATCCAGAAAATATTTCCAGAAGTTAATTTAGCTAGCAAGTAAGTTCATTTAAATTAGTAAGGATGTTTTGAGGATTTAATTTAAGTTACTTGAGGTGAGTAGAAAATAAGCTCATTTAAGTTGCATAATTAAGGGGTTAGCTCACCAAATTAATTAAAGGATTAGTAAAGTTTTTTTAAGGGTTATTAATTTACTAGATAATAAATTTTCCCCTACCATTTATCATGCATTTTCGGCCACCCTTAATTGCTAGAAGATTCATTCGCCAACTCATCAACTTTGACCAATTCTTTGCATGTAATTAGTAGGATAATTCTAGGATTTTTGGGGAGCACAATTTAATTAATTAATGGACATATCATAGACTAGAGAACAAGAAAAAATCGGCAACTACCTCCTAGAAGCATCCACCAACTCATTTGATATAAAACCATAATTCAAAATTCAAATTTAGGAGACTTAGTCTTGATATCTTTCCTTATATCTTGCACCTATCCCCCTCACTCTCCTAACCATCATTCCCCCTCCCTTAGTCACGAAATTCAGAGTGTTTTTGAGAGAGGAAAACCGTGGGAATTCAGTAGGAAGCAAGGGAAGAAAAATCGAGAGCAAGAAACAAGAGAAGCGCTCCACCTCCTCCGTGCCGCGTCGTCGTCGTTTCGTTCGTTTTCTTTCGAAACGAAACCAGGCATGTCTAGATTTCTTTCAAACCTCAATCAAGTCATATTATCAATTATTTTTCAGTATATGATCATGTTTTATCAAGCAAAAACCGAGATACATGTCAAAACATTTTGAAACAACACATGCAGAATTTTTGATATTCCTTGGCAAGCTTCACGTTTTTCTTGGTTTGTGAGTTTCAGGTGATTGGTTAGACTCCAGGCTCCCAAGGCGACTCCTAGACACGTAATAGGATGCATTAGGACCATGTTGGCCCATTCATTCAGCCCCCATGCTTGCTGGAAAACCGAAATGACAGCAAGTTTCCCATAGGCGCAGATTGGTGTTCGAAATTTCAGTTTTTATGTCAAGGGGTTGGATCTGATCTTGGCTGCCCTAAGGGCTCTTAGCCATGGTTGGACCACTTCCCTAGCATGTCTAAGATGTGACTAAGTCGCCCTTTTGGTGGCTTGGTCCATGTCTCATCGGTTTTTAAATAATCAACAAGAACAGCCCCTTTCCCCATTCGGCTTCTTCATTCGTTCAGCATATGGTTTCGGTTTTTGGTTGCTTGGTATGGATCTTGGTTGGCCTATGGCCCATAGCCACGGTTCATAACATGCCCCTATATGTCTAGATCGTGCCATGGTCAATCAAATGGCCGCTGGAACGACGCAAGACATCGATCTAAGCAAAATACTACACACGCATGCACGTTGGTTCTCGGTTGGCGTTTCGGTTGAGTTATGGTGTGACGCAGATTGTGGCTGGCCTAGGGCCCTTAGCCATGGTTCAAATCATTCCTTGGGATGTTGGTAAGAGTCTCTGGTCGGTGTTTCACGCCCCTAATGGCCGATAGTCTCGAAACCAACGCAAGTCTTGTAGTTGCGCAGCTGCTGGAAATTACAGCAAGTTGCTGTGTTGGTTCAGAGGCTCGTGCGAGTCCTCGGTCGGCTTTTAGCCCATGGACTTGGACTGGACAGTGCCTCATTGAGTTGGGAAGGTCATGTTTTTGACCGTTTGTAATTCGGATCATTTTTGAGGTCGTACGAGAATTTACGGTGCGATGTGCCAAATTGACTCTCGAAAGAGCGTTTCGTGTTTTGGCCTCCATTTCACCTAGATTTCGACCCTATCATTTTAGGAGCATTATTTTATGATTTTTCAGCGTATTTTAATCATGACTATACGTCGGTTCGGTGTCGGTTCAGGTTGGCTCGGAGTCATGATTAAATGCGAAGTCATTAGGCATCATAGTCGCATCTTTTGAACGTAAATTGCATAGTTGGTCAAGTTTAAGCTATTGCATATTTTTCATGGCACAGTTAGGTTGCAGCGAGCCTGGGGACGATCCAATCCAATCCAGTTGGTAAAATTACAGGATTTTTCATTACGTCAGTTAATTATATTACGTGCATGAAAACAGAAAATGATATTTTTTTTGAGATTTATGCGATATGGCTTGTGGTTCATTCACTATGTGGGAGTGTTATTTTATACGGTCGCCAGTGACCGATCAGTTCAGTATGGTACCACCCGGTCGCCAGTGACCGGCCAGCTCAGTTCAGTTTCAGCCTTCCCGGTAGCCAGTTACCGATCAGTTCAGCTTAGTGCAGTGGCCACAGGCGTAAAACATACTCTCAACAGAAAATTTTACCAGTTATTTCAATACAGGCTCCAAGGAGCAAACACTTTTTTTTCTGTGATTATCAGTTCAGTTATGCACGTATTATAATTGCTCAGTACAGATTATTTTCTGCATGCCTCAGGACAGGATATGTTAACTCATGCATATTTTAATTCAGATTTTTACTCGTTACCTGCGATATATGCATGCTGAGTCTTTAGGCTCACTAGACTTGATTGTTGTAGGTACTGATGAGGCCAGGGCCGAGGGCGGGGACCAGTGAGCCAGCTTGGGTCGGCAGTAGTGGCACCCGAGGACCTCAGAGCAGCAGTTGTTATTTTATTCCGCAAACATTTTATCAGTCGTTGGATATTTTTAAATTGTGATTTTTGGCAAACTTTATTTTCTTCCGCTGCAATATTTTGAAATATTGAACTTGTTTCACCAGTGATTTTATGAATGAGGCCACTTAAGTTCTTTTAAAAAGAAAATTTTAAATTTTCCGCAAATTTTCAAGCAAGGAGTTTTTGGCCCTTTACATAAACACTCTGATATACATGTCAATATAAAAGTACAAGTCTTGTACAACATTATTTATCTCATACTCAAGTTCAGTTACTACATCAAGTACTGAAAATCAATCTACTCTAAGTCCGGATCTCCACGCTAATCGTAATCTCTCATCCTCTTCCTGATCCTGATCCTGTCCCACCTGTTGTCATGCACACATACAAACAAGACAACAGCCGGATAACTCCGGTGAGAAATACAATCCCAGTATAAACAATGTAAACATGCAGTCATATAAAAACATATATATAAAAGCATGAAACACATATCAATAGCATGTATCAAATCTGAAAGACATGTATCGATATAAAACTTTAAATCAACTCTAGACTCGTCATTTCAGACTGGACTCATCTCTAATCTAGGGATCCCGATCTGAATAAGAACGCAACGTTCTCCATCTACTTTATCCCAGCTAGATGGTGGTACGTTCTTAGTCCCAGACTTTGGCTGTCTATATCGAAGATCTACAATAGGAGTCGGTCTTCTCCTCAGTAAATCGATATATATCCAAAAGTCCAGTGCCTTGGCGGTTCTACCATGGCGATTTTGCCAAAGACTAGGCGGATCTGCCCAACTCTAACTCATGCTTTCCTATAGATCAATAGATTAAGCATATCAATACCAAGAATTGCAAATATCAATGCAATAATCATTCAGTATGTGATTTTGGGAAACTCAAGTCAAATCTAACTCGAGTTGTGCAATCCCGAATCAACATTGATTTATACCTTTTTTTCGGTCAATCTGAATCTGTCGAAGTCTCGAATTCAAATCTGTCAATACTCAATCTGGCAATGACAATAACGAAGAGTACAATATCAATACCCAACTCATATCAATACTGGATATAATCAGAACTGAATCAAATTCTGTTTCAACAGCAGAGCTGTACAATCTCAATATACCCAGGAATACAATTCAATCAGATATTAATTCCCACAACTCATAATCACGAACGATACAAATCTAATATCAAATCTCAATCAAATCAACTAAGAAAATCATAACAATTCTATACGGTATCCGTTCTTCAATCCGGTTTCGATTATACGATGTCTAACATATCAGAAACACCATATATGAATCATATCTAATTCTGACAGTATCATAATTTCAAAACATAACAAAACGTAACAAAACTTACGTCCAGTTGAAGCTCTCGTCAATAGAAACACGGTACTGAGGTCGGATTGAAAATCTAACGGACGGATCGAAATATAAAGGCGTAAGGATTTTTCACAATTCTCTGAAGCCTTCTCTCCATTTCCTCTTGCCGTACAACTGAATGAAAGAGTTATATATATATATCTTGCATGGTAAGGGGCAAATGGCTTCCTCTTTGCCCAACACGTCTCGCGCATATGCGCGACCTCAACTGGCGCATATGCGCGAGACCTACTGGTCTCGGCAACGATCTTCTCGGCAGCTTGCGCATATGCGCGCACTTGCTTGGCGCATATGCGCGACGTCCTTCACAACTCTCGGGTACCCTTGCGCACATGCGCGGATACATGTCGCGCATATGCGCGAGGTCCTCTGCCTGCCTCGCGCATATGCGCCCTCTCCGGTCGCGCATATGCGCGAGGTGTTCTGTCCTCGCACATAATTCAGTCTTCTTTTCGTCTATCTCGATCTGATCCGTTCCGTCTATAATCACATCAATTTATCAACAAATCATATCAGATTACAATAATCGAAATCTCGGGCATTACAAATATATCATAATCCTCCGAGAGGTTGGAGAGGTCCCTGGACATGTTCTGCGGCTTCCGGACACGTTCTGCGGCTTCCAAACCCGTAACATAATTTGACCACAAGACAAATCGCATAGCTCAAAAATAATTATTTTGCACGTGATACATATTTTCGAACATCGTAGTCTTCGTTGGAACACCCTGGACTTGCTGCCATAACCTTAAAATTTAAAAAACTAAGCTTATCACAAAAGCCCAAACGTACACATGCGACTCCCGAATTATTTAAAATAGCCTACGACTTATCGAACGACTTGAGACTCGAACCATGCTTAGAAGACATCCTAACTACTGTCCAAGACCCTAACCAGCCCCAAACCATAATCAAACCAACTTTAAACAACCTACGATTCATAGAAAACAAAGTTGTCCCAAGAACTGCGCTACGACCCATATGCCTCTACGCTTAAACTGACTCGAACCGAACCTGAACAAGGCCCTAGACTCAACCCTAGACATCCCATGAGACCCTGATACAGCCCTTTCTAGCCCAGACTCGCAACACAAGCCTCCAACAAGCCAAAACCGTGACAGCCCCTTCTTGAGGCCCCATATGTGCAGATTTCATGTTTCTTGTTCTAGCGCTTTCTCCAGCGAACCAAGCCTTGAACCACATTAAATAGGCTCCTCCTAGGACCCTTAGATACTGCCTAAACTATATCCAAGAGCCGCAACACAGCCCCTGACTGAAACCATATGGCCGAGGACCTACAGCACCTAAATGTACCCCCAACCTGCGCAGCTGTAGTGTTCTAGTTCCAGTGCTTTTCCTGGCCAACAAAAGCGTGAACCACCGCAACAAGACTCCTCCTAGGACCCTAAGACATGCCCCAAACCGTAGCCAAGAGCCCTAGACCAGCCATACGCTGAACACCAAGATCCAACACCTACAGTCCCTACATGCAACCCAATCCAGTGCAGCTGTGGTTTTCTAGTTCCAGCCGTCTACCCAGCCAACCAGCCCATGCAAAACCCTATCTAGGATAATCCTAGGACCCTTAGAGGCTGCATAAACCATAACCAAGAGACCCTTGCCAACCCATGCACTGTACCCGACACCTGAACCACCGACATCACAACATACATGCATATAACTACTTCTTCACTCCTATAAACCTCGCGCACAGTTAGCCTAGAAACCGACCAAACCAGACCCTTAATTCCACCCTAAGACTCAGCCCTGAACCTACCCAGCAGCCCCAGCCCGTCCCATGGAGTCCAGCCGAAGTACACACCATAATTTTTGGAAGAACGTGAGTTCGATGCTTAAAATTTTCGGAGACTGTTTCGAATTGTTTTTAACCCAAGTTTGCATATAAATAATGAACTTTCATGCATGATTTACATAAAAATACATAATATAACAAGATTGATGCGTTAAAAGAGGATTTAGACATGAATTTGTGTTAAAACGCATGAATTATTGACAAATGAACGCGCGGGAGAACGGAGGCCGAATGGAGATGACTTTATATGTTTAATAGCTCGAAAAATGGCTAAATAAATCAAGTATTATAGTGGTAGTGCTCGGCTGAAATTTCTGATGGAGGAAGAAGAAGAATCTCCCTACCCAAACCTTGGAAGCTCACGGCAAAGTTGTGTGCAAATTGTGCGTTTTAGTGTGTGATAATGTGTGTTGGCCGAGAGTAGTGTTTGTTGTGAGGTAGGATTCTTAATTTTTTAATTTAAATAAGATACTGACTAGGTGTTTAATTTAATTAAATCACAATTTAAAATTACTAATTAAGCCCTTACAATTTAAATTACTAATTTAACCTTCCAACTTTTGAAAACAAGGATCCTACAAATTTTAAATTCTACCATTAATTAAATACTACATAATTTAATTATTTAAGTCATAAATATATTTATTAAAACATTTTTGACGCATTTAAATCTCTTATTTTCGAATTTTGTTAATTAATATGCTTAACGCCTTCAATACACTCGATAAGTTAAACTTAGCCCTAACATACTAAAATTTAAAATATTTTTTAAATACTAAATTTCTTGACTTAAAATAAAAATTATAACTTTAAATTTTTAATATTTTAATCGTCTCTGGTCTCCTTTCCCGTTCGACATCAAATATTCGTCTGAAAACTAAAACTCATGAAACCATTTTAATTGCACAAACATGAGTATATAAACATTTAAAATAATTTAATCATGTATCATGCACCATTTAAATAAAAATTAATTAAATTAAATTTTATAATTATGCATGGAGTTTACGTGTACTGATTTTTGGGCACTACAATTCCTCCTCCTCTTAAATAAATTTCGTCCTCAAAATTAGGGCTTACCAAAAATTTCCAGGTAGCTTCTTTGTTGGAATTATTCAGCCACTTGACCTTGACAAACTTGGTAACTTTGTTCCGTGGTCTCCTCTCCTGTCGGTCTAAAATCTGAATAGGCTTTTCTTCATATGATAGGTTGGTGATAGCTGTAACAGTTCAATAGGCTAGTGTTCCCACTTTCTCGAGAATCTTGAACGGCTCTATCAATCTCAGACTCAACTTGCCCTTTTTCCCAAATCTCATAACACCTTTCATAGGTGTTATTTTTATGAAGACGTGATCTCGTACGGCGAATTCAAGGTCTCTTCTTCTTTTGTCAGTGTAGCTCTTTTGACGACTCTGAGGAGTCTTCATCCTGTCCCGGATTTTAACGACTGCGGCTACAGTTTGCTGAAAAATCTTTGGACCAATATCTGATCTCTTACCGACTTCATCCCAATGAATAGGAGATCTGCACTTCCTTCTATATAATGCCTCGTAGGGAGCCAGCCATACATATAGATTACTGAAAGCTGTTGTTATAGGTGAACTCCATTAGCGGTAAATTTGATTCTCAATTCCCGTGGAAATCGATCACGCATGCACGCAGTAAGTCTTCTAAAATCAGTATCACCCTATCGAACTGGCCATCTGTCAAAGGACGTACTGAATAGCAACTTCATCCCCATTGCAGAATGTAAACTCTTCTAGAAGGACGACGTGAACTTCGGGTCTCTGTCAGATACAATAATAACTGGAATCCCGTGTAATCTGACTATCTCCTGGATATAAAGCTCCGTATATTGCGTCATAGAAAATGTCGTCTTTACCGACAAGAAGTGAACCGACTTGGTGAGACGATCAATGATTACCCAAATTGTGTTAGATCCTCTAATTGACCCCGGCAACCCAACTACGAAGTCCATGGTAATTTTCTCCCATTTCCACTGGGGGATAGGAAGAGGTTTGGGCATCCCTGCTGGTCTCTGATGCTCTGCTTTCACCTGATGGCATGTTAGACATTCAGATACAAAACATCAAATGTCTCGTTTCATTCCTGGCCACCAATATTGTGGGAAACTGGACGCTAATTCACTTTTTTAATCATATTTGGGAATAATTGAATCAATTAAGATAAACATGGTCTAATTTTTTTTTAAAAAATACAAGTGCGGAAACGTAACGTAATCAATCTGATATACATATCAAAAGTAAAAGTACATGTCTTGTACTAAATACATTCCTGTCAAACTAGGGTTCAACTACTATATATCCAGTGCTGAAACCTATTCTACTTCTGGGTTCGAATCTCCTTGCTAACTGTAATCTCTCATCCTCGTCCTGACCCTGATCCTGTCCCACCTATTGTCATGCACACATACAAACACGACAACAGCCGGATAAATCCGGTGAGAATTACATTCCCAGTATAAATTATATATACATGCGATCATATAACAGATATAAAAGCATGAAATAAATATAAATAATATGTATCAAATCCGAAAGACATGAATCGATATAACACTGTAAATCAAACTCTGACTCATATTCTCTAACTCGACTCATTCCTAGTCTGGGGATCCCGATCTGAATAAGAACGTAACAATCTCCCACCTACTCTCCCGATCGTGGTGGCGGTACGTTCTTATTTATGGACTTTGGTACTGTCCATATCGAATCTCGACAATAGAAGTTGCTCCACTCCTAGGCAACATCGATATGACCAAACGTCCGGTGTCTTGGCATATCCGCCACAGACTTGGCATATCCTGCCAATTTGGCATCTCCGCCAAAATAACAGGCACATCAGCCCAAGGACTAGGCATATCCGCCCATGAATTCTCACATAACATATGCTTAACTATAAATCAATAGAATAAGCATATCAATCTCAAACATTGAAACATATCGAGGCAATGGCAATTCATTATGTGATTTTGGGAAACTCAAGTTAAATCAAACTCGAGTTGTGCCATCCCGGATCCACATTAATTTATACCTTTCTCTTCTCGGTCTGACGAATTCGAAGTCTGGAATTCAAATCTGTCCATACTCAATCTGGTAATAACAATATCGAGGAGTACAATATCAGTATACCACTCAACTCAATACTGAATATAATCAGAACTCAATCAAATTCTGTTTCAACGGCCCAACTGCATGATCTCAGTATACCCGGCGATACAATATCAATCAGATATCAATCATATCTGATTTTGGCAATATCATACTTTCAAATCATCACAAAACGTAATAAAACTTACGTCCAGTTGAAGCTCTCGTCGATAGAAACTCAGTACTGAAGTCGGATTGAAAATCTAACGGACTGATCGTTCTAAATCACGAATCTACGATGAAAAGCTTGAAGCTTCTTTAGGAATCTCGTTTTCTTCTTTTCTGAAATTCTGAGGAGAATGAACATATAATATATATATCATGCATGTAGAGACCAAGTGGCTCATTCTTGGTTCAGCACGTCTCGCGCATATGCGCGATCCTCCTCGGCGCATATCCACGAGACACTATGTCTCGGCACGTGTAGTCTTGGCATCTCGCGCATATGCGCGCCCTCGCTCGGCGCATATGCGCGAGGCTCTTCACAACTCTCTGCCATCCTCGCGCATATGCACCGGTCCATGTCGCGCATATGCGCGAGGTTCTCTGCCTACCTCGCGCATATGCGCCCGACGGGGTCGCGCATATGCGCGAGGGCTCATCCTCGCACATAACATTTCTTCTTTCTGGCTTTCCCGGTCTGATCCGTTCCGTCTATAATCACATCAATTTATCAACAAATCATTTCAAATTACGATAACAAAATTCTCGGGCATTACATTTCTCCCCCCCTAAGATCTGATTTCGTCCCCGAAATCACAGGCAATCAACTCAGATAACAAATCAGATACAATAAGGAATGAAGTATAAAAACTAAATAAGAAGACTCACATTAATGAAATAACTCTGGAAACCTCTGTCTCATATCTGATTCAGTTTCCCAAGTAGCTTCTTCAGTGCCATGACGACCCCACTGAACTTTCACAAGCGAAATAGTCTTCTTTCTGAGCTGTACTCATTTCTTGACGGATTAGTTTCACTCTTTCTGTCATATCTCTCGTATCATATCAGGTCCAATCTCAGGTACCTCGGATACGTAATCTCAATTCAGAGGGAATTTGCACTTCTTGCCGTACAATGCTTCCGACAGTGCCTCTCTATATTCGTCTGATAGCTGCTGTTGTACGAAAATCACAAAGTGGCAAAGATTCTTGCCAACTAGTGCTAAAATCAAGCACTACAGCTCTATGCATAACCTCCAATATCTGGATAGTCCACTCCGACTGCCCATCGATCTGAGGATGATATGCGGTACTCAGATGTAACTTCGTACCTAGAGTCTGCTGTAATCTCTGCCAAAAGTGCAAAGTAAACCGATGATCACGGTCTGAAACAATCGACTTCGACACTCTATGCAATCTGACCACCTCTCTGACATAAATCTCTGCCATCTGGTCATGTCTGTACGTCATCATGTATGGAATAAAACATGTTGATTTGGTCAATCTGTCAATAATAACTCAAATCGTATTACAATCTTGGGAGGAACGCGAAAATTTCGTCACGAAGTCCATGGAAGTGTGGTCCCATTTCCATTCAGGAATGGATAGATTCTGTAACAGTCCTCCTGGTTTCTTTCTTTCCGCTTTTACTTGCTGGCAATTCAGACACTTGGATACAAATTCAGCAATATCAGCTTTCATCTGTTTACCCAAAACTGTCTTTTCAAATCATTGTACATCTTTCTGCCACTAGGATGAATACTGAATCAACTGCTGTGTGCTTCTGACAAAACCTGTCGTTTCAAATCCAAAACATCTGGCACAACAATACGATTATTCACATACGGTACAGTGTCACGTACCTGATACTCGGATCAATGCCCTACTCTGACCATCGATATCGAGTTCTGAACATTCTGATCAATTTTCTGAGCCGCTTTAATTCTCAAAATCAGCTCTTGTTCGACTCGAATAGTATATAGTCTCAACGGTTGACAATCTGTCTCAAATATCAATCCAGAAAGACAACAATCTTCTATCACATTTGAAACACCAAGCGTCGATAAAGATAAAGAACATACCTTTCGACTCAGTGCATCCGCTGCTGTATTAGATTTCCCCGAATTGTATTTGATTTCATAATCAAAATTGTTTAATAAGTGAAGAGATCTTCACTGCCTCATATTCAATTCAGATTGTGAAAACATATATTTCAGACTCTTGTGATCAGAATAGATTTCAAACTTCTCACCGTATAGATAGTGTCGCCATATCTTCAGTTCAAATACTTTGGCTGCCAATTCAAGATTATGAATTGGGTAGCGAGATTCATGTGGCTTCAGTTGTCTCGAGGCATACGCAATAACATATTCTTGCTGCATCAAAATACAACCCAACCATCTGTGAGAAGCATTGCAATAACCAACAGAATTACCATATAATGGCCCGAAAATTCGTGTTTGAAAATTTGCGGAAAAACTTAAAATTTTCTTTTTAAAATAATTAAAATGCCTCATTAACGAAATAAACTGATAAATCAAGTTTAATGTTCAAAATAGCAGCGGAAGAAATTATTGCTCACAATATAACAAGTTAAAGTAATCCAACAACTGATAAAAATGTTTGAGCATAAAAAAATGGCAAATGCTGTAAATGAGGTCCTCGGGTTCCACTACTGCCGACCCAAGCTAGCTCACTGGTCCCCGCCCTCGGCCCCGACATCATCAGTACCTACAACAATCAAGTCTAGTGAGCCTAAAGACTCAGCATGCATATATCGTAAATAACGAGTAAATAATATAATAAAGTTGCATGGGAGTAAAAATATCATGTCATGAGGCATAACGTGAAAATAACTTATCATGAGCAATTATAATACGTGCATAACTGACTGAAAATCATAAGTGAAATGTTTGCTCCATAGAGCCCTGTAATGAAATAGCATGTAATAATTTTCTGGTGAGATTATGGTCTACGCAAGTGGCCCCTGCACTGAAATAAACTGAACTGAGCTAACCGATAACTGGCGACCGGGTGAAATAATGAACGTCTGATCAGACTAATGCCACAGTATACTGGGTGGAACTGAACTGAACTGACCGGTAACTGGCGACCGGATAATACAATGATCCCATGATAGTGAAATGGCCACCAGCAATATCACATAAATCTCAAAAATGAATGTTTTTATGCACATATAATTAAATGGCATGATGAAATATCCTGTATTATTTTACAACATGGATTGGATCGTTCCCAGGATCGCTGCGACCTAAATTTATGATTAAAATATGCAAATGATTTTCTTGACCAAACTTTGTAATTAAATCCAAAAACGAGACAATTACGCCCAACGACTTCGTATTTAATCATGACTCCGTGCCAACCCGAACCAACACCGAACCATCATTTAGTCATGATTAAAATACACTTTAAAATGATGAAATAATGCTCCTAAAATGGTAAGGACCTAAATTTTGGTGAATGGAGGCCAAAACATGAAACACTCTTTCGAGAGTCAATTTGGCACATCGCACCGTAATTTCTCGTACGACCTCTAAAATGATCCGAATCACGAACGGCCAAAAACCTGACCTTCCTAACTCAATGAGGCACTTTCCAGTCCAAGGCCATAGGCTAAAAGCCAACCAAGAACTCGAACAAGCCACTGAACCGAAGCAGCAAGTTGCTGTCCGAAAATTCCAGCAACCGCACTTGTGCTTACATTGCTTCGTTTGCGAGACTATTGGTCATTGGGGCTTGAACCACCGGCCAGAGCCTCTTCCCAACATCATAAGTGGTGGCTTGAGCCATGGCTAAGGGCCCTAGGCCAACCACAATCCAATCCAACACCTAGGACAACACCAAGCTCCAACCGAGAACACAAAAATCTGTACGGTGATGTTTCTGAAATTTTGTTTTGTTGCTGTCATGCATCATACCAGTGGCCATAACGTTGACCTTGGCTTGATCTAGACATCATGGGGTATGGTGTGAACCAGGGCTAAGGGCCAGAGGCCAACCAAGGTCCACTCCAAACCACCAAAACCGAAAAGGCATGTGCAGAATTTTAAAGGGTCGAAGGGGCTGTTCTTGTGTTTTGATTTAAAAACCGACGCAACCATGGACCAAGCCTTGAAAGGCCAACTTGGTCACGTCTTATACATGCCAACGAGGTGTCCCAACCATGGCTATAGCCCCTAGGTCAGCCAAGACCAGATACATCCTCCTTTGACAGCAAGAATCAAAATCGAAACTCAAAGTGACACTAAGGATGAGTTGCTGTAAATTCTGAATTTCAGCATGCATAGGGCTTGAACCAATGGACAAATGTGTTCCTAACATGTCCTAGTAAATGCCTAGGAGCAGCCTTGGAAGCCTGGAATCGAACCAATACCTGAAAAATTGAAAACAAGCCAACCCGTGAAGCATGAAATGGAGGAGCCGAAATCTGCACTTCATTTTTTTGAAAAGTGGTCATGTATTTCGGTTTTGAGCTTAAATAAATCATGAGTGTGATGTTTTAAAATACTAATATGGCTTGATTGAAGAGTAAATAAAAACATATACATGCCTTGGTTCGTTTTGAAAGAAAAACGAATGAAACGATGACGTGGCGCGGAGGAGGCGGAGTGATATTCTTGATCTTTCTTCTACTCGATTATTTTTCTCTAAATGCTCTCGGTTTTCCTCACTATTTTCTCACGAAAAATGTTCTGAAATGATACTGAATTTCGGTGGTGAGGGAGAGGAGGAAATGGTTAGGAGATTGAGGGGAGTTCCAATAATAAAGGGATTCAAATGGCATGACCAAGTCTTGCTCCTTTTTGAAATTGAAATGGTTTGATATCAAAATGATTGTTGGAGAGGGATGACCGATTCTTCATGCTAAACTAGGCTAGGATAATGATCCAATATTAATTAATGGGGTTTAATAGATGAAAGGATTATCATGCCAAGAAATAATAAAGAAAGGGTCAAGGTGGTGAGTTGTCAAAGAATTATTGTCTCACTATGGGGTGGCCGAAAATTAGTCAAATAAGTGGAGGGAAATATTGTTTAGTTAGTGTATTTTTAAACCTTTAGAGCCTTACCCATCCTTTAAATAATTTAGTGAATTAACACATTAATTATGAAACCTAAATGAACTTATTTCCTACTCACCTCAAGTTACTTAAATAATTCCTTAAACCTCCTTTTAACTTAAATTAACTTACTAGCTAGCTAAAATAAACTCTGAGAATGTTTTCTTAATTTTAAATTTTATCTCAAAACTCCAACTCCAGTCCGGCCTCACTGAATTAACTGAAAAGAAAAAGATTAAACTACTGCATAAAATAATTAACTTTAAAGAAAAGCATTTAAATACTCATGCAAATAAATCATTTTAATTTAAAATACTAGAATTATGCATGACTTATAAGTAGTCTAATTTACGGGTTTTACATACCCGTACTTGACAAGATAGTCGATATCGGAGTACTGATCAGTCTCTTCTTTAACTCAAGAAAACTGGACTCATAGTCTTCTTATCAAACAAATGGAGCAATTTTCCTAAGTCAGTTGCGTAATAGGCTTAGCAATTATCAACAAATCTGTAATAAATCGATGATAATATTCTGCTAAACCCATAACACTGCGTATCTCTGATACAGATGTCGATCTCGGCCAACTGATCACGGCTTCAACCTTACTGGGATCGACAGAAATACCGTCTCCGGATATAATATGCCCCAGAAATACAACCTGTCTCAGTCAGAATTCATATTTCGACAGTTTTACATATAGTTTCTTAGCCCTCAGAATTCTCAACACAGTTCTCAAATGCTCAGCATGATCAATCATATTCTTCGAATAAATCAAAACGTCATCAATAAATATAATCACAAAATCATCAAGATATCTCTGAAATATACGGTTCATCAGACCCATAAACTCAGCTGGAGCATTTGTCAAATCAAACGGCTTGACAATAAACTCATAATTTTCATACCTGGTTCTGAACACTGTCTTCGAGATATTAGAATCTCTGACTCTCAGCTGATGATATTCAAATCTCAGATCGATCGTGGAATTAACAGAAGAACCCTGCAACTGATCAAATAAATCATCAATACGAGGCAAAGGGTATTTATTCTTTACCGTAGCCTTGTTCAGTTGCCCGTAGTCAATACAAAATCTCACTGACCCGTTTTTCTTTCTGACAAACAATACTGGAGCACCTCAAGGAGAAACACTCGATCTGATGTAACCCTTGGCCAGTAAATCTTCCAACTGTTCTTTCAATTTTTTCAGTTCAATCGGTGCCATTCTGTATGGAACTCTAGAAATCGGAACTGTACCTGGTACCAATTCAATGCTGAAGTCTATCTCTCGAATCGGAGGCAAACCCGGAATCTAATCTGGGGATACATCAGCAAACTCACACACCATTGGCGAGTCAGCCAATGATGGGCTCGATTTCAGTAAGTCAACTGAATACATAGGGAACCTCTCCGCTCCTTTCTGTAATAATCGAGTTATAGACATAGCAGATATCAAAGGAATTCTCGATCCAGAAACCTTACCGTAAAATCTCCATTCTTCAGCCATCTCAGGTCTGAATTTCACAATCTTATGGAAACAATCAACGGTCGCTCCGTACTTGGTCAGCATATCAATACCGATAACACAATCAAAATCAGATAACCCAAGTACGATACAGTCTAACTCAATCTCATGCCCGTCATACTGTAGCATACAATGTCTGACAGACGTCACTGATACAAGACCTCTCCCTAAAGGTGAATAGATAGATACTACATATGATAAATACTCAATAGGCAATGCATAACTCAATGCAAATCGCTCAGAAAGAAATGTATGGGATGCACCCGTATCAATCGATACATAAGCAGGATAATCAAACAATAATAGTTACCTGGAACAATGTCATCTGATGCTTCCTGAGCCGGTCCTTCTGTCAAAGTAGATACTCCAGCCTGCTGTCTCGGAGGCTGGCTAACAGTCTGGCTTCCTTCTGGCCTTGGCTGTGACTGAGCAGTAGTCGATGGTGGCTGGAAAGAGTGAACAATTGTTGATCGTCTACCAATCTGTGCCACTTATCCAGATGATTCTTCTGCCTGAGGTCTTCGGGAACCTCTCTGTGGACATACTCTCGCAAAATGTCCCGGCTATTTGCAAATGCGGCAACTGCCATATACTCCGTAGCATTGCTCGGTCGGATGTCTCCCTCCGCATGTGCTACAATAAACCCCGGTATAACTCTGACTCTGTCGTGAACCACTTGAGCTGGAGGAACCACTACCATACTTCTTAAACTGTCTTCTTCTGGCTTTCAAATGATTTTTTTTCTTCCCAGTGCTACTATCACCACTCTCAAAATCACCAGATGTCTCAGTTCCCTTCAAAGTCGACGGTTCAAACAACTGAGAGCTCTTCGGTAGTGTTTCCCTCGGTGTTATTGTATCATCCATCGGAGTATTCGAGGTACTTCCCTGTTCTGGGATTCTTCGAGGAGGTATATCTGATTACCAAAAGGATTAGTAACCAAATACAACAAACCTGTTTCAGTCCTCCTCTGATCATCTTACTGCTGATCTAGAATCGGTTTTGATTCATTCTCAAATAATACATATTTCTAATCAAATCAGATAATCAGGTAAACATGTATTAAAGCAGTAAATCATGCTAACAATCAAAAGCAATGAAATAAAACTCATTCTACCACGCTCACTATCTTCTATCTCAGGCTTAGGTAACCTACTTCTCTGATACCACCTGCTGTGGGGACCCGGACGCTAACTCATTTTTTTAATCATCTTTGGGAATAATTGAATCAATTAAGATAAACATGGTCTAATTTTTTTTTAAAAAATACAAGTGCGAAAACGTAACGTAATCAATCTGATATACATATCAAAAGTAAAAGTACATGTCTTGTACTAAATACATTCCTGTCAAACTAGGGTTCAACTACTATATATCCAGTGCTGAAACCTATTCTATTTCTGGGTTCGAATCTCCATGCTAACTGTAATATCTCATCCTCGTCCTAACCCTGATCCTGTCCCACCTATTGTCATGCACACATACAAACACGACAACAGTCGGATAAATCCGGTGAGAATTACATTCCCAGTATAAATTATATATACATGCGATCATATAACAGATATAAAAGCATGAAATAAATATAAATAATATGTATCAAATCCGAAAGACATGAATCGATATAACACTGTAAATCAAACTCTGACTCATATTCTCTAACTCGACTCATTCCTAGTCTGGGGATCCCGATCTGAATAAGAACGTAACAATCTCCCACCTACTCTCCCGATCGTGGTGGCGGTACGTTCTTATTTATGGACTTTGGTACTGTCCATATCGAATCTCGACAATAGAAGTTGCTCCACTCCTAGGCAACATCGATATGACCAAACGTCCAGTGTCTTCGCATATCCGCCACAGACTTGGCATATCCTGCCAATTTGGCATCTCCGCCAAAATAACAGGCACATCAGCCCAAGGACTAGGCATATCCGCCCATGAATTCTCACATAACATATGCTTAACTATAAATCAATAGAATAAGCATATCAATCTCAAACATTGAAACATATCGAGGCAATGGCAATTCATTATGTGATTTTGGGAAACTCAAGTTAAATCAAACTCGAGTTGTGCAATCCCGGAACCACATTAATTTATACCTTTCTCTTCTCGGTCTGACGAAGTCGAAGTCTGGAATTCAAATCTGTCCATACTCAATCTGGTAATAACAATATCGAGGAGTACAATATCAGTATACCACTCAACTCAATACTGAATATAATCAGAACTCAATCAAATTCTGTTTCAACGGCCCAACTGCATGATCTCAGTATACCCAGCGATACAATATCAATCAGATATCAATCATATCTGATTTTGGCAATATCATACTTTCAAATCATCACAAAACGTAATAAAACTTACGTCCAGTTGAAGCTCTCGTCGATAGAAACTCAGTACTGATGTCGGATTGAAAATCTAACGGACTGATCGTTCTAAATCACGAATCTACAATGAAAAGCTTGAAGCTTCTTTAGGAATCTCGTTTTCTTCTTTTCTGAAATTCTTAGGAGAATGAACATATAATATATATATCATGCATGTAGAGACCAAGTGGCTCATTCTTGGTTCAGCACGTCTCGCGCATATGCGCGATCCTCCTCGGCGCATATGCGCGAGACACTATGTCTCGGTACGTGTAGTCTTGGCAGCTCGCACATATGCGCGCCCTTGCTCGACGCATATGCGCGAGGCTCTTCACAACTCTCTGCCATCCTCGCGCATATGCGTCGGTCCATGTCGCGCATATGCGCAAGGTTCTCTGCCTACCTCGCGCATATGCGCCCGGCGGGGTCGCGCATATGCGCGAGGGCTCATCCGCGCACATAAAATTTCTTCTTTCCGGCTTTCCCAGTCTGATCCGTTCCGTCTATAATCACATCAATTTATCAACAAATCATTTCAGATTACGATAACAAAATTCTCGGGCATTACAAAGATAGCATTTGCAAGTCCTTATACATCTTGGTACCTCCTGGATGAATGTAGTATGGTGCTGAATGTGCTTCTGACAATATGTCTCCTCTAATCGAACCATCTCTAGGTACCCAAATCTTTCCTTGATACCTCACAATCCTATCGCTTACTATATAAAGCTTATGGCCCTTAGATTCGTCTCTCGATCGCCATTTCTACAATTGCTCATCGGATGACTGTCTACTACGAATACGGTCTATCAAAGTAGAATGTACCGTAAATGTAGATAATCATAGAGCTCTATCCCTAGGATAAACCTCTAGATCAAATCTCTGCATCTATCGCTATAGAGGTCTCTGTACTGAAAGTGGTGTTATAACTCCTGCTTTCCTACACAAGGCATCAGCGACTACATTGGCTTTTCTCGGATGATAGCTGATGTCACAGTCGTAATCTTTCACCAACTCTAGCCACCATCTCTACCGCATGTTCAATTCCTTCTGAGCGAAGAAATTTTTGAGACTTTTGTGATCAAAAAATATCTGGTAGTTTTAACCATGCAAGTAGTGTTTCCATATTTTCAAGGCAAAAACCACGGCAGCTAACTCTAGATCGTGAGTCGGATAGTTCTTTTTGTGCACCTTAAACTCTCTGGAGGCATATGCGATGACTCGGCCATGCTGCATCAATACAATGCCTAATCCAAGTTTAGAAGAATCGGTGTACAACACAAAGTTGCCTTGCCCTGATGGCATGGCTAAAACTGGAGCTTGCTGACTGCCAGAAAAGCTTTGACACTTTGAAGCAAGCTTAAGAGCTTGCTTCAAAGTGTCAAAGCTTTTCTAGCTTAAGAGCTTGCTTCAAAGTGTCAAAGCTTTTCTGGCTTAAGAGCTTGCTTCAAAGTGTCAAAGCTTTTCTGGCACTCAGCCTTCCATACAAACTTGGCATTTATCTTTGTCAGCGAGGTGAGGGCATTGCAATAGAAGCAAATCTCTGGATGAATTTTCTTTAGTAACCTGCTAAACCCAAGAAACTGTGGATCTCGGATGCGTTCTTCGGCTCAACCCATTCCTTCACTGTTTCCACTTTGGACGGGTCAACTTCAATGCCACTACTAGAAATAACATGTCCCAAAAATGCCATCTTCTCTAACCAAAATTCAAACTGGCTGAATTTTTCAAACAACCTATGATCTTGCAGTACTTGCAATGCCCTCACTTAGTTGAAATTTTCTCCTGTAAAAGTTTGATTTCAACCATTTTTAGGCGGTTGAAAATTCTTCTCAAACGGTTGAAAACGTGAACCACTATTAAGTGCGAAAAATGGTTCAAAATCTCCAATAAAACTTAAACACGTTAACATGCTTAATCAATAAGTAGAGACTGGAAAAGTAAGTGCTTGCGAGAAGTAAGATGACACAAGGTTTTTATGGATGTTCGGAGAATGAATACTCCTACGTCACCCCTTCTTCCTCTTTAGGAAGGATTCCACTAAAAGATTTTGGCTTTACAATCTTCTTGCAATAGCCCACTCCAATCAGGACTTATCACACTGCCTGTTTTGGAACTCTTAGTGATCACTTTACACTTCTGGATTTTTAAGAACACTTAGTTCACCAGACACCAAAACTTAATCAAATAACCAAAAGGTTACTGATATGAATAAACAACTTGGTTTGAGTAGCACGAAAATGATCCTTAGATGATCGAATGTATTTCTGTTCAAAGCGTGCTGATTGAACGATAAAGTATCTAGAATTTTGATAGCACTCTGGGATCTTTAGAGTATGCAAGCAAGCAATAATGTTTCAGCTTTGAATCGAGTTCTATATCTGCTAGCACACTTCTCTGTTGATATAGCCCATTTCTTAACGGTCAGAAAAGACAAACAACGTTAACCTGATTCTCTGAGCAGATGTGTTGTTGTCGACTTTATGAGCATTAATTGTTCTTTAATAAACACATTTAATGTTCCTTTTGATCATCATAATTCTGAAGCACTTTTCTTGAGGAGTTCCCTTTCTGGTAACTGTTTTTATCTTCAGAACTTGAAGTCTATACTTGATCATATTTTCTGAGATAGAGACATAAATGCATATCATTCTTGGACCGGTGAAAGGATAAGTTGACTTTGAGGCGATGTAATACTTTGAATGTGTAGAGCCGGTCAGAGAATGTATTTGAGCAATAAATAGTTCTCTTTAATGATCCGGTTACAAGATTATTTTTATCCAGAAAATTAAATTTGCCAGCGCTCTGAAATTCACGCGGTTTAGACTTCTTGAGCTTTGGTCGGTTTCGAAGCTGGGCGGTTGAACTGATACCTGTTACATAGAGCTGTCTTTATTTTGTCATACACCAAAATTCTAGGGTAAATAATATTTTCTAACAATTTTCCCCTTTTGGTGATGACAAAACCCAGCTGCAAGGCTATACAACACATTGATTTTTAAGGATATACAAAAGAACAAAAGATTGTATTTCATTAGGTAAATGGAATTACAATATTCAAAATAACCAACTTAATTTTTCATTTTTCCTGAACTTTGTTCCCCTGCTTTGGCCTTGTCTACCTTTTCTTTTAATCCCGTAATTCTTTCATTACAGATAATTCTGCTTCTTGAATTACCCTTTGTCGCTCTCTTTTCCCCTTTTTGACATCACCATGAACAAGGAATTCCATAATCTCTGCAAGCTGAGCACCTTGGGCATCGATACGTTGTTCTAGATTTGTTTGAAGATGAGTCATTTGTTCTGATAGGCCAAGGCAGATGTTAAGGTGTGCAGAATTATATTTTGCTTGCTAGAGGGAAACACTTGTTTTCAAGGTGGAAAAATCGTTGCAAAGAGCAGACTTCATTGATGAAAAGGCTTTCTTGAGATCAAATTGTTTTCGATTGATAGCCAGAATGGATTGATCCATAGTGATTAGTAAGGATGGCAATTTTCCCCGCGGTTTCGGGGCTTCGCGGGGAAAACCCGAAATGGGACGGGTTCGGGGATATGTTAATGGGTTTGGTTTCGGTTTCGGGGATTTTTATATATATTATATAAAAAAATATAATACTTATATATATATATACAGTAATATATATATATTATATTATATAAAAAAATATAATACTTATATATATATAAATATAATAATATATTCGGGTATTTCAAACGGGTTCGGGGACGGGGACAGAGATTTTATCCCCGCGGGTTCGGGGACGGGGATTCCCCGATTAGGTAGATCCGGGGATGGGAGCGGGGATATAATTAGGGGACGGGGATGGGAATGGCAAACCCGCCCCCGCCCCGTCCCATTGCCATCCGTAGTGATTAGTCTGGTCAGGATCTTCTGTTGACAACTTTCTTCTAGAAATTCTTGTTTTTCAGGTTCACCTTCTTCAGTTAGTAACCTGTTCTTGAAAGAGACTAGTTGAGAGGAAGATATTTTACCAGCAGATTTTGACGGTTCGGGCTCATGTAGTTCAGCCGTTATGCTCTCAATGATTTGGTCAATATCTTCAGTTGAAGCAGAGGGTTTAGAGCCGGTGACTTCTGGTTCCTCTGGTTTTGCTGATGGAGGACTAGGTGTAGGAGAGTGTGTAGGCATTGATGAAGTGGTCATCTCGGCTTTCTGCAGCACTTTGGGAGAGGTCATCAACTTTTCTTGAAGAACGGTTGGATTATCATCAGTGAAAGGGGTTTTTGGGAAACTGATTTCTCTTTAAATGTGGAAGCTTCATCAAAATCAGATAAAAACTTCACTGCCTCATCAATAGAAAGAGTTTGAGCTTCTGATGGATGAACCGGAGGTGGTTGAGCAGATGCATTAATGTCAGAGATTGTTTGTGAAACAGATAGAAGGGCTGGAGCAATCTGATAGCATTGTTCAGCATTGGGAATGTCCTCCGGCCTGATCTTTTCATAGGGAGGTTTAGTGTTCTCCTCATCATTCAGTTGAGAGTTTTTGGTAAGTATTCCTGGTGATGAACGCTTAGTCTTCGTGCAGGATGATGTAGATGACTGATCCTGAATGGTAGATGTATCTTTGAGTTGTTCAGAACATGGGTCTTCATGTAGTTCCAACATAGATTCGAGCTTACTCTGTTCTATAACTGCTGGAAGGTGAAGATCCTGTCGCATTAGAGCAACATGTGTAAGCGATAAGGCATCCATATCAAGTTGAGAGATAACAGCTGAATCATTCTTTGCAGTAGGGCATAAAGGATCAAAATTGTTCCTTTTTAGTTGAATGATGGCTCGGAGAGTGCATTTGTGGGGACTCGGACGCTAATTCATTTCTTAATCATCTTTGGGAATAATTAGATCAATTAATAAGCAGGGTCTAAATTTTTTTTTTTTAAATACAAGAGTACGCAACCTATGAAATTACTCTTATTACATTTACAAGATCAATATCCAGATCTAAGTACAAGTCCTGTACAAATGTAAATCATAACAACTACTGTTCATTTACTACATGTCAGGTAATGAAAAAGATCTACTTCTGGGTCCGAATCTCCACGCTAAACTAGTCCTCTCTCGTCCTCGTCTTGACCCTGGTGCTGTCCCACCTGTTGTCATGCACACATACAAACAAGACAACAGCCGGATAACTCCGGTGAGAATTATATTCCCAGTATAAATCAACAAAACATGCAATCATATAAACAATGTAAAAACATATAACAGATATCACTAACATGTATCAAAATCTGAAACATAATCAATATAAAATTGTCAATCAGACTCGTGACTCCACGTCTCAGACTAGACTCAATCCTAGTCTAGGGATCCCGGTTTCCAGACGTTGGTATTCCATAGCGAACATCAGTAATAGAAGAAATTCCAATTCTATCCACTTCGATATAACCAAACATCCGGTGTCTTGACCTATCCGTCACAGACTTTGGCACTTTCGCCAAATCACTATCCTGTGACAATGTGCAATGTGCCAGTGACGATTCCATCACTATCCGGCACCTATGTCACAAGATTACTCGTCTAATACTCGTCCAATACCTGCTTTCTGTAATCCATAGAACAAGCATATCAAATCAAATCAATGAACACAATAACAATAAGTATGTGATTTAGGGAAACTCAAGTATATCATACTCGAGTCGATCTCCCGGTACCACATTGACTTATACCTTTCTCTTCTCGGTCTGACGAAGTCGAAGTCTCGAAGTCAAATCTGTCCATATCAAATCTGAAATGACAATATCGAATAGGCACAATATCAATATACAACTCAATTCAAGACCTGTTCTGATCAATACGCAAATCAAGACATAATCTGATCAATGTCAACGATACAACGATACAATCTCAATCAATAACGAATCTGATTCTGACAGTATGTATCATATCTGATTCTGACAGTATCATAATTTCAAATCATCACAAAACATAAGAAAACTTACGCCCAGTTGAAGCTCTCGTCGATAGAAACTCAGTACTGAAGTCGGATTGAAAATCTAACGAACGGATCGAAATATAAAGGCGTAAGGATTTTTCTGAAACTTCCCCTGACCTTTTTTGTTCTTCTTTTTCCTTCTTTCTTCTGAAGATACAGGCGTGTGTATATATATATATCCCAATTGCATGCCAAAGAAACGTTGCTCATTTTCCAAGCATTTCAGTCGGCGCTCGGGCGGTGCTAAACTACCGCTCGGGCGCGGCATTTTCTTACCAAGCACTTTTCTTATTGCACACTGGCGCTCGGGCGGTCATAAATTACCGCTCGGGCACCGAAACTTCTGTCTGAGACATATATTTGTTGAACACTGGCGCTCGGACGGTCTTTTCCTACCGCTCGGGCGCCGATAGTTCTGCCCACTTCTTGGCTTGTTATGCACCAACGCCCGGCTTCTCCTTTCACGTCTTACTTTAGCCCCTGTAATATCAATTCTATCAATTAATCAATGTCTAATTACCGTGGTAAAATCTCGGGCATTACAGCTTTCTTTCATCTGAAGTTCCAAAAAGTCTTGACGACGTAGAGCGGTTTGAATATAAGATGTTTCTGTCTTTTCCAAGATGGACCGTTCTAGTTTGGCAGTTGCTTTTATTTTACCGGTTTGAATCAATGAGTCAAATGTTATAACTGTTAGATATTGAATCCATTGATCAAACTTTTCCATCTTCTTCTTAACGGTCTCATTGACACGTTCGCTGGTGAGGACTATGGCTGTATGTACCGAATTGCTTTTTGGTGGATTTTCGATCATGACTTGTTTACCCTTGTCTGTGGAGAGAATAATAGGAACTTCTGAGTAAGAGGACTCAATCTTTATTTCGGTAATTTGAATTCCTTTTAGCTCTTTGATTGAGACTACGGGGATCGGTGCAGGAATTAGTGGTGCAGAAAGATTTTTAACCAGTTTGATCTTCGTTTTTTTTTATGTTTCAGTTCGTTTCTTCTTGAAGACTTGAGAGACGGGAATTTTGTCCTTGGATTCATCATTGGAACTGGATTTTAGGATCAACTTCCTCTTGGTTTCTTTGGGATTAGAAGCAGTCTTTGATTTCTTCTTTTGTTTCACAAAATCTACCCCAGTCTCGGTTTTGATGGAGACTATATCCTCATCAGCCGATTGATTTTTCTTGATGAGTTTTTCAACCATTATCCAGTTGAACAGCTTGGTCTTTCCAACTTCAATCATATCAACCGGTTGAAACCCTGCATCAATCAGCATGTGGAAGATTTGAACCGCAAAGCCTTGCGATTGATTTTCATTCTTGATTCTAGAGACCAGTGTCTTGAATAGAATATCAGACCAGTTGATCTGCAGTTTAGATGAGATGGTGGCCATAACAAGAAATTTTTTCAAAGTTATCTTGTCTAATGCACCAGCCTTGGCAAGAAGTCCTTTTGCCACAATATCAGCCAACAATCTGAATTCGATATTTAAATCGCGTTTTTGACAGGTTGGATATGAAATCGGAGAGTCTGTGATTGAGAAGGTGCTACGCCAAATGTCTGTATTTCCTTCTGGTAGTGTGGAGAAATAAGTAATTCCAGCCGTGGGTAAGCTGAACAAATCAGCAAACATCTTCTGTGTGAATTGGAGGTTTTTGTTTTGAACAACACAAACAATTTCTCCGTTCTTCAGAGTCAAAGAATTCCTTCAATAATGTGTCGGAGTAATTGTAACTGCAACCCAAAAAAACGAAGCGCAGAATGTTCTATCGTACGAAACATGGCTTTCATAGGCTTGTTGGGCATGGCAAATACTGATGCGAATTTAACAGCAACTGTGTTTTGAGGAATGGAGGCAGCCATAATCTTGATTGACAGAGAAAGATCTTGATAAACTTCTGCAAGATGAGCTTTGAACACAATTGTGTATGATAATAGCAAGATAAAATTAAGAATGCTGCAAATTTTGAATATGTGTTTTCGGTTAAGATAATCACAAGTCATTCCACGTGGAAGACTGTTAGTGGACTAATTTATGAAAAAAAAATTGGGTGGCGGTAACATCATTAATTTAAAATTTCAAAAAGATAACCGTCACGTCAATCAGAGGCAGTCAAAGAGTTTGAGTAATTTGTACGAAATGACGTGGAGGTATCGTGCCCCCAAAAATGAACCGGATGAATAATGTGATTAGGGAGGAAGCGGTTGAGAAGTCTATTTAGTTAATGACTTAACCATTGTTCTCCCTAAACATGTGGATTAAAATGAATCTTGGGAGAAAAACCGGCGGTAGCTTTGATAGAAGGCTCCTTCAAACCCTGTATCAGTCATAATGAGAGAGAGACCCTTCGTATTGTTTTAATCTACAAATACAAGTAGAAGGGTTAGTTTCACAATAACATGAAATACAGAGCAGATAAAATCAAAATGGCTAAGGACAGCAGTTCAAGCGAGCCAGACTTGGCAGAGGCATTCATGGAGTCAATAGTTGTAACGCCTCGAAAATTTAAAGGTCCACGTAAACCACATGCATGTAATTATTAAATTCTCTTTTATTTTAAGCACTTATTTTAATTGCATTAATTAATTATATTGTGCATTTTGACATGTTTAAAATTTATTTTTCTACATGGTTGCATTAAAATGTATTTTTAAAGGTTATTCGAGTTTCGATCGAGGAACGGAGACCGATAGCTAAAAAATAGAAAATATTTTTATTAAATAATTGTTTTTAATTATTTAAATTAAGGGTGATGCTTTTTATGATTTTTTGAAAATATGGGGGTTTCAGGTGATTTTATACGCTGGGACGTAATTTTTATCGGTGTTGATTTTTCAACAAAAATACGAACTTATGGGCAACCCAGCTAATAAATTCACAAACTTATTTAAACAAAATTATTTTTAAATATTTTAATTAAACACTAATGGGCTAAAAGGGCCTAATTAACATTGTTAATGGACCTAAGCTACCATTAGCCTTTTTAAAGTACAAATTAACCCCAAACTAAATCATAACTCACGCCCCACACCCCCTTTGCAAATCAAACTCTTTCTTCCAAAAATTCTACACGGCACACACCTAATATTCATCAAGGGAGAATTCAAAAGTTTCAAGGGAAAATCAAGCCACGGTCGTTCGTCGCCGTTCTTCGCAATCGTCAACGGTTTTTCGTGCGTTTAAAACGCAAAGGCACGTCATATTTATTTCCTTCAAACATCTATCACACCATAGTATTTTATTTAATGAATTTTTTCATGAAAACAAGTCACACAATTCACAATTTCGTAACTATGCTCATGCTTGTGTTTAAACCTTTGTTATTGGATTCAAATCATGTTTATATGATGTTTAAGGGGATGCCATGAATTAGGGTATGAATAAGCATGTATTTCCACAAGTTTTGAGGTCTAGAATCACACACAAAAGCAACAAAACGCTGCACAAAAACAGAAACGTGAAGCTGGAACCGAAACATGGTGTTGTGTGCTGTGAGGGCTCGGGTTTTGGGGAATAAGAGGCTAGGCCTTGCATGGCTCGTCTGGGGTCAGGGATGGGTCATGGTATGAGTTAGGGAAGAGTCCTAGCCATGCTAGGTGTAGAACCCGTAAATCAGTCTACGTATAACCCATGCATAATTCTAGTATTTTAAATTAAATTGACTTCATTGCATGATTATTTTAATGCTTTTCTTTGAAGTTAATTATTTTATTATTTCATGCAGTAGTTTGATTTTCAGTTATTTCAGTGAGGCCGGACTGGAGTTGGAGTTTTGAGATAGAATTTAAGATTTAAAAATCATTTCCAGAATTTATTTTAGCTAGCAAGTAAGTTAATTTAAGTTAATAAGGAAGTTCAAGGAATTATTTAAATTACTTGAGGTGAGTAGGAAATAAAATCATTTAAGTTCCATAATTAAGGGGTTAGTTCACTAAATTAATTAGGGATAGGTAAGGCTCTTAAGGTATTAAAATTTATCAACTAAACATTATTTCCTTCCATTTATTAGATGAATTTTCGGCCCCCTTAGATGACTAAGCATTACCTTGCCAACTCAACACCTTTGACCCTTTCTTTGTATTTAATTAGTAGGATAATTCTTTTATTTTTTGGGAGCACCATTTAATTAATGATCAATCTTATCCTCACCTAGTCTAGATGGTATTATGATCGGCCACATCACCCCAACAAGCACCAACAAATCATTTGATATCAAACAAGAATTCAAAATTTCAAAATGAGGGAGACTTGGTCTTGATTTGTCCCTTATATTTTGCACCCATCTCCCTTACTCCCCTAACCATTTCCCCATCTCCCTAATCTCGAAATTCAGAGCCATTTCAGAGTAGAAAACCGTGGGTTGCATAGCTAGACACAAGAGGAAAAAATTCAGTAACAAGCTAGGTAGCAAAGCGCTCCACTCCTCCGCGCCGGATCGTCTCTTCTTTTCGTTTTTCTTTCAAAGGAGACCAGGCATGCATATATTCTTCCTTGACTCTTCAATCAAGTCATAATATCATTATTTTTATGTTTTATGATCATCATTTCATGTATGAACCGAAATACATCAAAAAATTTTCAGAAAACATCACATGCAGATTTCGATTTTCTTGTGCAGTTCACGGCTTCCTCTTGTTTTGTGGTTTCAGGTGGATGTTTCGATTCCAGGCTCCCAAGACGGCTCCTAGACATGTAATAGGATGCATTAGGACCATGTTTGTCCATTCATTCAGTCCCCATGCTTGCAGGAAAACCGAAATCACAGCAAGCTCCCCATAAGTGCAGATTTGTGTTCGAAAATTCAGGTTGCTGTCATAATGGAGATGGATCTGATCATGGCTGCCACAAGGCCCATAGCCATGGTTGGATCACTTCCCTAGCATGTCTAAGACGTGACTAAGTCTCCCTTTTGGTGGCTCGGTCCATGGTGCATCGGTTTTTAAATCAAATGCAAGAACAGCCCCTCCCCTCTCGGCCCCTTCGGTTTTTGACAGCATGTGTGTGTTCGAGTTTTGTGGAATGGTATGGATCTTGGTTGGCCTATGGCCCTTAGCCACGGTTCATAACATGCCCCTAGAGGTCTAGATTGTGCCATGGTCAATCAATGGCCACTGGAACGAGTCGAGACAGCAAGCGAAGCTCAACACCACACACGCACGCATGAGGGCCCTCGGTAAGAGCTTTTGGTTTTTTGCCGGAATGGTGAGGATTGTGGCTGGCCTAGGGCCCTTAGACATGGTTCAAATCATTCCTAGGGATGGTGGTAAGAGTCTCTGGTTGGTGGTTCACGCCCCAATGGCCGGTAGTCTCGAAAACAACACAAGACACGCGATTGCACAGCTGCTGGAATTTGACTGCAACTTGCTGTAACGGTTCGGAGGCTCGTTTGAGTTCTTGGTTGGCTTTTAGCCTATGGCCTTGGACTGGACAGTGACTCATCGAGTTAGGAAGGTCATGTTTTTGACCGTTTGTGATTCAGATCATTTTTGAGGTCGTACGAGAATTTACGGTGCGATGTGCCAAATTGACTCTCGAAAGAGCGTTTTTTTGTTTTGGCCTCCATTTCACCTAGATTTCGACCCTCATCATTTTAGGAGCATTAGTTCATAATTTTAATCGTATTTTAATCATGACTATACGTTGGTTCAGTGTTGGTTCGGGTTGGTTCGGAGTCATGATTAAATACGAAGTCGTTAGACGTAATTGTCGCATTTTCAAACTTAATTGCATAGTTTGATCAGGTATAAGCTATTGCATATTTTTCATGGCATATTTAGGTTGCAGAGAGAATGGGAGCGATCCAATCCAGTTGGTAAAATATACAGGATATTTTCATTATGCCATTTAATTATATTACGTGCATGAAAATAGAAAATACTTATTTTTGAGATTTATGCGATATTGCTTGTGGTCAATTCACTATTATGGGAGCATTATTTTATACGGTCGTCAGTGACCGATCAGTTCAGTTTGGTAACACCCGGTTGCCAGTGACCGGTCAGCTTAGTTCAGTTTGATACTCCCTGGTAGCCAGTTATCGATCAGTTCAGTTCAGTGCAGGGGCCACAGGCGTAGACCATAATCTCAACAGAAAATTTTTATCAGTTATTTTAGTACAGGGCTCCAAGGAGCAAACATTCTATTTACTATGACTTTCAGTTCACTTATGCACGTATTATAATTGCTCAGTACAAGTTATTTTAAGTATGCCTCATGACATGATATTTTATCTATGCAAATTACATTTTCTCGTTACCTACGATATTTGCATGCTGAGTCTTTAGGCTCACTAGACTTGATTGTTGTAGGTACTGATGAGGCCAGGGCCGAGGGCGGGGACCAGTGAGCCAGCTTGGGTCGGCAGTAGTGGCACCTGAGGACCTCAGTTTCAGCACATGTCATTTTATGCTCAAACATTTTTACCAGTTGTTGGACATTCTTTTAATTGTTATTTTTGGCAAACTTTATTTTCTTCCGCTGCTATATTTTTTTTTTTAACATTGAACTTGATTCATCAATTGATTTCATGGATGAGGCACTCCTTTTATTTTAAAAGAAAAATTTTAAATTTTCCGCAAATTTCCAAGTAAGGATTTTCGGGCCTTTACACTAGGACTCGAAAACCAAGGGCTAGGAGGAGTCCTTATCAAGAAGGACTCCACCAGAGAGCAAGTAGGAGCAACGCAGGTTTTGCTGGTGCAGGGAAGAAATGAGCTCGGCCAGGGGGTTTGTGCAGGGCTAGGCTAAGTCCTTAGGGTCCCACGAGGGTGCAATAGGGTCTCGGCAGGGGCTGCGGTGGCTTGGGTGGCTACTGGCTCGAGAGGAACGTGAGAAGCATTTGAGAACCATAAACGCGTGTAGGTTGCTGTCTAGGTTCAGTGCTTCGTGCATGGCTCAGGGGCATGGGACTGGGGGTGGCTCAGGTCTGGGGATGGTCAAGGGTCAGTAAGGGTCGTGGGTGATCAGTGGTTAGATGGCTAGAGGAGTCCTAGGGTCACTAGGAGTCTTGGGCAAGGAAGGGCTCACGTGAAGATTTTTGTGGCTCGGTTGCAGGGCTTGGGCGTGAGCTAGGGTTAGGTTTTATGGGTCAAGGTTGCTCATAAGGGTGCCTAGATGGGTTGGCTTGGGTTTGGATTGAGGTGGCTCGGGCGTGGCTCGAGTAAATTAGGAGATGGCTCGGTGTGTTTGATAAAGGGTCGAAAAAATAAATAATAAAGCTAAAATTGAATCCATCGGTCCATGGGTGTGGCTCATGACTTGGAAGAGTATAATAAATACTAAAAATGTTATGTTTAAAATTTGGGATCAAAATATTGAGTTTTGGATTTATTCGGGATTTAATCGCCGCACGAAACGCTAATTAACGAGTTAATTTAAACGCCTAGTTTTAAGCTTTATAAAATTATGAAAAATTTATTTAAGCTTAAATAATTATTAAAAGTCTAAGTTTTGAATTTGAGAATTTTATATTAAGCTTTGGTTTACTTCGGGATTAAAACGCAGTAATACGTCTTATTTAAAGATTAAAATAAAAGTCATCGATTAAGCCAAATAAAAATATGATAAAATTCTTGTAAGCTTAAATAACTATTTGGGACATGTTAGAGTCAATGAAATTAAGAAAATGTCAAAAACGGAAAATTTTACGTACAGAGGTAAAACGGTCTTTTTACATCTAAAAATTAGTAAATGTCATGGCAGTGTCCTGAATGCTATTTTATATGCTAATATGATTATTTTCAATGATTATGGATGTTGATGGATTTTAATATAGTAAATCATGATTTTTAAGTGTTCTTGGATTTTTATGGATTAATTATTGGACATTTAAAAGAAATGTTGCATATGCTTGGTTTCAAAAATAAAAAAACGATACGCATATGCATGATTTTTATTAAGTGATGGTAAAATGTTGAAGGAAGTGAAGGAATTGTGACTAATACGATGATATGTTGGAGATATCGTGAGGGTTATTGTCCCAGTGGGAGCCCGACGATCGTATTTCCTTCGATACAGATATAAACACATTTACGATGATATGTTAATACGTAAGGACAGGGCCCAGTTGGACCGGTGAGAGTGTTGTTGGTGTCCCCCTCCGCCCAGTACTGTGGTTACATTTAGATGGATGCATCGCCAAACACGTATATGAACATGAAAGTCACAATCAATGATCTGAATTCAACAAAACACGAACATGAATAAGGATATGTATATGTTGATGATGATATGCATATGTTTATGATGATATGAAAAAGTTTATGGATTTACATGGTTATGAAAATGTTTAAGGTTAAAGTTTATGCATTAATATGAAAATAATATTTTTAGTACAAGTATTTTTCACTGTTGTATGTGAACTGTATTATGTATTACTTGTTATCAAAGATATGATGTGTTGAGTCTTTAGATTCACTAGGTGTGATTGATGCATGTGTTTGTGATTATGGATATGATAATGGAGGTCTTGATGGTTGACTTTGCTGGACTGAAGGTGCACATAACCCGAGGACCGACGCTAGTTTTCCGCACTAGTTATGATTTATGATTTTAAGTAATGTTAAAGATATTTTTACGTCTTTTATTTATGTCATGAGAGATTTTTGAGAGGTTATAGTATGAGCTATACTTTTCAAATAATGTTTTTAGGTTGATAAAACGTTTGATGATTTTATGCTTTAAAATATTTTTTCCTTTGGATTTTTAAATGGTAGTTGGATGTTTATTTTTAAAATGGTGACAAGATATTTTAAAGTATTTATATATATGTATATTTTTAATTATGGAGATTAAGGAGAAAAAAAATTTTTCTAGCACGTTTTAAGAAAACGAGTAGTAGACGTTTTAGTTGGTATCAGAGCAAAGGTCCTATAAAGGGTTGTGCCACCATCAGCGCCGGAAAGATCAGTCGTCTAGCCTCAACTTGTAAGTTTTACATGCTTTATATGATCTATATGTTGTTACCTGCATAATTATATGAATTATATGTTCACGTCACATGTTTAATTGTTTTATGAGGATATATGATTTATATGCTTTAGAATTTTTATACGTGATACGATATGAAATAAGAAATTATTTTATTCAACGCATGTTGCCTTCGTGGTGGAATTGGACCATGTTGATTTTTAAGTTTTAGTATTGACGTTCAATTTTTGGGCCATAAGATATTGTGAATATTATGAATGCTTTGGGGATACGTAGATTTTTTCTAAGAAAATATTTATGATTCATGGTTACTAGTTGAATTAATTTTTGGGAATTACTCGTAAGTAATAATGATTCGAAGACTGCGACTATCATGGGAAGTAAGAAAACATATAAATTGGGATTTTAAGTTTGATGAAAGATAAGATTGGTTATGAGAATTGATTTTTGGGTAAATAAGTTTAAATTTTTGAAATTATGTTATGGGAAACCTGTAGAAGGAAATTAAGAATGCCAAAAATTTATGGGTAATCATAAGATTTTTGAAATTAACGACCAATTAGGATGATTTTTGAGGAAATTAAGAGTTGATTTTGCAATGATTAAAGAATTTGGGGACTAGTTTAACAATAAGTGAAAATTGAATGGGTTAAATGATAAGAATTTTCGATGATTTAGGCTTGTAAGAATATTTAGAACATTGGAATATCTTGGCTATAAAGTTATAAGAAATGTTAATCAAGGTATTGTAGGATGAATCGATATTAGACTTGAAAATCTAAGCGTTAGCGGATGTGTTTGGGATTTTAAGATTGAAATTTGATAGGTTGATGAATATTTTGGGTATAAAATAAGGAAAGTAATATACGATAAGTATGGTCATCCATATTTTTATATTGGGAATTTTAAGAAAAGTTGAAATTCGAGGTTATAATAGTATGGTACTAAGTCATTATGGGTTTTCTTAAGTTCCAAATCGCAAATAAGGATTTAGAAGGAAAATTTAATTGGGATCAAGGAAACGTAAGGACATTCTAGAGTTTAAGTTTTATCAGAGTAGCGCACCGGAAGCGTGGATTTTGGAGATACTAGAAATAAGTCTAAACTTTTGATTATCGACTATAAACGAATTTCGAGGACGAAATTCAATTTAAGGGGGGAAGATTGTAACGCTCCGAAAATTAAAAGTTCCACGTAAACCACATGCATGCAATTATTAAATTCTCTTGTATTTTAAGTAATTGTTTTAATTGTATTAATTAATTATGTTGTGCATTTTTACATGTTTAAAATTTATTTTTCTACATGGTTGGATTAAAATGTATTTTTAAAGGTTATTCGAGTTGCGATCGAGGAACGGAGACCGATGGCTGAAAAATAGAAAATGTTTTTATTAAATAATTGTTTTTAAATATTTAAATTAAGGATGATACTTTTTCTGATTTTTTGAAAATATGGGGTTTTGAGGCGATTTATACGCAGGACGTAATTTTTATCGGTGTTGGTTTTTCAACAAAAATACGAACTTATGGACAACCCGGCTAATAAATTCACAAACTTATTTAAACAAAATTATTTTTAAATATTTTAATTAAACACTAATGGGTTAAATGGACCTAATTAATATTGTTAATGGGCCTAAGCTACCATTAGCCTTTTTAATTACTATTTAAAGTACAAATTAACCCCAAACTAAATCATAACTCATGCCCCACACCCTCTTTGCAAATCAAACTCTTTCTTCCAAAAATTCTACACGGCACACACCTAATATTCATCAAGGGAGAATTCAAAAGTTTCAAAGGAAAATCAAGCCACGGTCGTTCGTCGCCGTTCTTCGCAATCTTCAACGGTTTTTCGTGCGTTTAAAACGCAAAGGCACGCCATATTTATTTTCTTCAAACATCTATCACACCATAATAAATTATTTAATGAATTTTTGCATGAAAACAAGTCACAAAACTCACAATTTCGTAACTATGCTCATGCTTGTGTTTAAACCTTTCATATTGGATTCAAATCATGTTTATATGATGTTTAAGGGGCTGTCATGAATTAGGATATGAATAAGCATGTATTTCCACAAGTTTAAAGGTCTAGAATCACACACAAAATCAACAAAACGCTGCACAAAAATAGAAACGTGAAGCTGGAACCGAAACATGGTGTTGTGTGCTGTGAGGGCTCGGGTTTTGGGGAATAAGAGGCTAGGCCTTGCATGGCTCGTCTGATGTCAGGGCTGGGTCATGGTATGAGTCAGGGAAGAGTCCTAGCCACGCTAGGACTCAAAAACCAGGGGTTGGGTGGAGTCCTTACCAACAAGGACTCCAACGGAGAGCAAGTAGGAGCAGCGCAGGTTTTGCTGGTGCAGGGAAGAAAAGAGCTCGGCCAGGGGGTTTGGGCTGGGTAGGCTAGGTCCTTAGGGTCCCACGAGGGTCCACTGAGGTCTGGGCAGGGGCAGGGGCGGCTTGGGTGGCTACTGGCCCGAGAGGAACGTGAGAAGCGTTTGAGCACCATAAACCCGTGTAGGTTGCTGTCTAGGTTCAGTGCTTCGTGCGTGGCTCAGGGGCACGGGCTGGGGGTGGCTCGGGTCTAGGGATGGTCTAGGGTCAGTACGAGTCGTGGATGATCAGTGGTTAGATGGCTAGAGGAGTCCTAGGGTCACTAGGAGTCTTGGGCAAGGAAGGGCTCACGTGCAGATTTTAGTGGCTCGGTTGCAGGGCTTGGGCGTGAGCTAGGGTTAGGTTTTATGGGTTAGGGTTGCTCAATAGGGTGCCTAAATGGGTTGGCTTGGGTTTGGCTTGAGGTGGCTCGGGCGTGGCTCGGATAAATTAGGAGATTGCTCGGTGTGTTCGATAAAGGGTCAAAAAACGAAAATAATAAAGCTAAAATTGAATCCATGGGTCCAATGGTGTGGCTCATGACTTTGAAGGGTATAATAAATACTAAAAATGTTATGTTTAAAATTTGGGATCAAAATATTGAGGTTTGGATTTATTCGGGATTTAATCGCCGCACAAAACACTAATTAACGAGTTAATTTAAACGCCTAGTTTTAAGCTTTATAAAATTATGGAAAATTATATTTAAGCTTAAATAATTATTAAAAGTCTAATTTTTGAATTTGAGAATTTTATATTAAGGTTTGGTTTAATTCGGGATTAAAAGCAGTAATACGTCTTATTTAAAGATTAAAATAAAAGTCATCGATTTAAGCCAAATAAAAATATGATAAAATTCTTGTAAGCTTAAATAACTATTTGGGACATGTTAGAGTCAATGAAATTAAGAAAATGTCAAAAACGGAAAATTTTACGTACAGAGGTAAAACGGTCTTTTTACATCTAAAAATTAGTAAATGTCATGGCAGTGTCCTGAATGCTATTTTATATGCTAATATGATTATTTTCAATGATTATGGATGTTGATGGATTTTAATATAGTAAATCATGATTTTTAAGTGTTCTTGGATTTTTATGGATTAATTATTGGACATTTAAAAGAAATGTTGCATATGCTTGGTTTCAAAAATAAAAAAACGATACGCATATGCATGATTTTATTAAGTGATGGTAAAATGTTGAAGGAAGTGAAGGAATTGTGACTAATACGATGATATGTTGGAGATATCGTGAGGGTTATTGTCCCAGTGGGAGCCCGACGATCGTATTTCTTTCGATACAGATATGAACACGTTTACGATGATATGTTAATACGTAAGGACAGGGCCCAGTTGACCGGTGAGAGTGTTGCTGGTGTCTCCCGCCGCCCAGTACTGTGGTTACATGTAGATGGATACATCACCAAACACGTATATGAACACGAAAGTCACAATCAACGATATGAATTCAACAAAACATGAACATGAATAAGGATATGTATATGTTGATGATGATATGTATATGTTTATGATGATATGAAAAGGTTTATGGATTTACATGTTTATGAAAATGTTTTAGGTTAATGTTTATGCATTAATATGAAAATGATATTTTTAGTACAAGTATTTTTCACTATTGTATGTGAACTTTATTACGTATTACTTGTTATCAAGGATATGATGGGTTGTTCTTTAGATTCACTAGGTGTGGTGATTATGGATATGATAATGGGGGTCTTGATGGTTGACTTTTCTGGATTGAAGGTGCACATAACCCGATGACCGACACTAGTTTTTCCGCACTAGTTATGATATATGAATTTAAGTAATGTTAAAGATATTTTTACGACTTTTATTTATGTTAATTAGAGATTTTTGAGAGGTTATAGTATGAGCTATACTTTTCAAATAATGTTTTTAGGTTGGTAAAACGTTCGACGATTTTATGTTTTAAAATATTTTCCTTTGGATTTTTAAATGGTAGTTGGATGTTTATTTTTAAAATGGTGACAAGATATTTTAAAGTATTTATATATATGTATATTTTTAATTATAGAGATTAAGGAGAAAAAAAATTTTTCTAGCACGTTTTAAGAAAACGAGTAGCAGACGTTTCAATAGTGGCCTCCCGAAAGACCGCTCTAGAGGACAGCGTCTTTGAGAAGACGCTGTCAACCTGGACTAAGGTCCAGGAGCTTCATTCCTCCCTTGGGGGAGGACTAGTTGCGACCAACAAAGGGGTGGCAACTCTGAAGAAATATCGGCGACGCGGAGGCGTCGCCGATACTGCAGAAGTCTGTTCTGATGACGGCGTCTACCTCCTTATGCTCCTAAAAGAGCAGAGGGCTCTGAGACGGATTTCCTTCTCAGAGGACTTTTTACGCACCTTCACCGGAGGGCTGACTGCCTGGTTGGCCACATGGAGGAGGGTGGTTAAGGAAGAAATAACTGTTGTACGTGCCCGCCTATATTAATGAAATTTCCTATTTTGTATTACTGATTGTCTTTTTGTCTATCCCTTTTATTTCCTACATTACAACTGAGAATACGCAAGAAGTAATCATATAAAGATAAATCGATTAATCCAAGCATATTTCGAAAATGTGAAAACTTAGCCTTCTGGTAATGGTTTTGTGAAAATATCGACCGTTTGTTGATCCGTATGAACACATTCAAGCCTAATTTCTTTCTTCATGACATGTTCTCGGATGAAATGATGTATGATGTTAATATGTTTTGTCCGAGAATGCATAATAGGGTTGTATGTGATTGCTATTGCGCTGGTGTTCTCGCAGAAGATAGGAGATTCAGTAGCTTGGATTCCATAGTCTTTCAGTTGTTGTTGTATCCACAACATCTGAGCATAAAAACTTCCAGCCGCAAGGTATTCTGCTTCAGCGGTTGATGTAGCAATTGACGTCTGTTTATTACTAAGCCATGATATTAGTCTTTCGCCTAAGAACTGACACTAACCACTCGTACTTTTCTGTCTATTTTGCATCCAGCATAATCCTGTGTCTGAATACCCTACAAGATTAAGACTTGAATCTTTGGGATACCAAAGGCCCACATTAATAGTACCTCTAAATATTTAAGTATGCGTTTAGAAGCAATAAAATGAGATTGCATAGGTTTAGCTTGAAACCGTGCACATAAACATACAGCAAACATAATATCCGGTCGACTTGCAGTCAAATACAGCAAAGAACCAATTAACCCTATGTACATTTTTGTATCCATGGAGATTCCCCCTTCATCTTTATCCAGTTTGATTGATGAACTCATTGGGGTGGTGGCTTGAGAACAATTTTCCATGCCGAATTTCTTTAGCATATCTCGAATGTATTTAGCTTGATTGATAAATATGCCATTTTCGGACTGCTTGACTTGTAATCCTAAAAAGTAATTTAATTTGCCCATCATGCTCATTTCAAATTGCTCCTGCATCATCTTGGAGAATCTCTCACATAGCTTAGGGTTAGTTGATCCGAAGATAATATCGTAAACATATATTTGCACAAAAAATGAATGATCATTTTTTGAGAATTTAAACAAAGTTTTATCGACCGTTCTAATAGAGAAACCATGCTTAAGAAATAATTTTGTTAATGTGTCATACCATGCTCTCGGGGTCTGCTTTAGTCCATACAGTGCTTTGTCAAGTTTGTAAACATAATCAGGGAGAGTGTGATTAACAAAGCCGGGTGGTTGTTCTACATGAACTTCCTCATTTAACAACCCATTCAAAAATGCAGATTTAACATCCTATTTGATATACTTTGAAGTCCTTAAATGCTGCAAATGCCAAAAATATTCTAATAGCTTCTAACCTGGCTACTGGGGTAAATGATTCATCAAAACCTATACCTTCCTCTTGTCTATAGCCTTGAGCTACTAGTCTAGCCTTGTTTCTTATTATTAAACCGTTTTCATTCATTTTGTTCCTAAATACCCATCTAGTTCCAATCACATGAGTATTATTAGGCCGAGGAACTAGATGCCAAACTTTACTTCTCTCAAACTGATTAAGTTCCTCTTGCATGGCCTCTATCCAATTTGTGTCGAGTAATGCATCATCGATTTTCTTAGGTTCTATTTCAGAAACAAATGCAGCATGCATAAATTCATTTATCATTTGATTTCTAGTTCTAAGAGGAGCAGTAGGGTTACTGATGACCAGCTCGAGTGGATGATCTTTTTTCCACTGGAGACATGGTCCATATAGATTTGACTCGGTTGGTTGAATGATTTCGTCTTCTTGCTCCAGTGCTCCTTATTCTATTTGTATATTTTGCGTTTGTTGGTTGTCCTCTGGTTCATGCACACGGTTGGATTTTCTTTTGATATGTTTTCACCTGTTTTTCTCAGATCTACTTCATCATCACTGCTGGCTTCAAGGTTAGCAGCATCAAGATTATTTATTAAATCATTTATACTGCTACTACTATTGTCATGACATATAGAAGATTCATCAAATACAATATGTATGGATTCTTTAAAAGTGAGAGTTCTTTGGTTATAAGCTCTATATGCTTTGGTCACTACTGAATATCCTAAAAAGATACCATTATCAGCTTTTACATCAAATGTGGTGAGATGTATTTTGCCATTAATATGAATGAAACACTTACAACCGAAAATGCAAAAGTATCCAACTTCTGGCTGCTTGCCAGTCCAGATTTCATATGGAGTCTTTTCATGATTTTTATTGATCATGGACCGGTTTTGAGTATAACAAGCTGTGTTAATGGCTTCTGCCCAAAACCTTTGTGAAATACCAGATTCGGCCAGCATGGTTCTAGTTGCTTTCTTCAATGTGTGGTTTCTCCTTTCCGCTACTCCGTTCTGTTGAGGTGATCTTGCAGCTGACACTTCATGTCTTATGCCTATGATCTTGAAGATAGGATGACAGGAATTGGTTCAGAAATTCAGTTCATCTGTCACTCCTGATTCTGTCAATTGCTTCACTTTTCTCATTTTGAAGTCTTTTGAGCAGCTTGATTAGTTGGACGGCGGTTTGATCTTTGGAGTTTAGAAATGTTACCCATGTAAATCTTGAGAAGTCATCAATTACTACAAGAGTATATTTCTTTCCCCCTAAACTCATTATGGATATCGGTCCAAACAGATCCATATAAAGAAGTTCCAGACGTCTTGCTGAATGAGTTTCTTCCTTTGCTTTTGAATGTTTAGCGGACTTGTTTACTTAATTGATAGGCATTGCAAATTCTATCTTTGGCAAAATCAATGTTAGGTAAGCTAGATACCAGTTTAAGTTTTCTAATGGTAGAAATAGGATTTAAAATTGAGATGATTGAGTCGCTTATGCCAAAGCCAATTTTTATTACCATTTAAGGCAATAAAGCAAGTAGGTGCATTAAGATAATCATCATTCCATTTTACTTTATATGTATTTTGCTCTCTATGACCAGTCCACATGATATTACCAGCTATGGTTTTAATAATGCATATGAGTTTTTGAAACTAAACTGTGTAACCATTATCACATAGTTGGCTTATGCTTATCAAGTTATAACATAGATTTTCTACAAGAAGCACATCTTTAATGATAACTTTGCCGTGGATAATATTACCTTTACCCACAGCTCTACCTTTAGAATTATCGCCAAAGGTGATTGTTGGATCTCTGTAGTTGACTACTTATGATAAAAGATCTTTGTTTCCAGTCATGTGTCTAGAGCAGCCACTATCTAGAAACCAGATGGATTCCTCCAACTCCTTTTTCTTTGATGCCTGACATTATTGAAATAAGAGATTGGTACCCTTTTCTATTTGGGTCCTAAGTTTATTAGTCCTTTAGGAATCCAAACTTGAATTATCCTGAAGGATTTTTCATGGTGTGTCCTCAATTGAGTACTGTGATGTGCATAATCAGGTGGTGTATGCGGTGTCTTTTCTTTTTCAGTATGTTGTATTGACCATTTGTCATTGTCACTCAACCGATATCTCTTTTGAACAGGTGGACTGTTGTGGTAATGGTTAGGTTTAGTTTTTGAATGATATCCGGTTGAACTTGACTTTTTGCTGGCCCAACCTGAACCATTGTGAGCGGTTGTATTTGGCCTGCGTCTGAGCCACGATCGGTTGGATTTAGCATTCTCAATTTCAACGTATCCTAAACCACATCGCCTTCTGTTATTTTCAAGATTTACTTTCTGAGTGCCTTGATCTTCAGTCTTATAATGTTCATATACCGTATTAGATCTCACAAATTTAATTGGTTTTAAACTGTCTTTTTCTAGTAGCGGTTGAGTCGGTGCTCGAGAGGTGCTACATTCATTAATGCTATAACCTAGTCAGGTTCTGTCTCCGACCGGTTTCTGTATCTCATGCATCCTGTTAAGATAATCAGAGTACTTGTTCCAAGTGTTAACTGTGTTTATCAACCGTTTATTTTCTTTTAAAGTGGCATGGAACAATCTTCGCATGTCATCGTTCTCAGCTGTTAGCAGACTTAGCTTTACTCTTAAACTGTCAACCTCATTTTGCTGCGAGCAGCTAGAGAGAGTCAACTTGTTTTCCAAGTTTTGCTTTTCTGCTTTAGCTTCATTGAACTGCTGTGATAGCTCTTTAAACTCATTTACCATGTCGTGTAATGCGGTGACAAGATCTTCTCGTGTAAATTCATCAGAGTTAAAGTCAAATACAATCTTATCGGTAGATTCTTGATCTTCTTGGGCCATGAGACATTCTACTTTCTCATCTTCGCTTTCACTTGAAGATTCTTTAGAGATGGATTTTTCTGACTCTGATTCATCCCATTTGCCTTTATCTTCTTCTGCAACTAAGACTCGCTGATTCTTCTTTTTGATGAATCTTTTGTTGTCTTTAACCCATCTTCTGTCACTTGATTTCTTTTCATCTTTCCTTGGCCTGTTGCATTCTGCAATAAAGTGTCCTTTTTTTCCACAGTTAAAACAAGCTTGACCATCATCAGTATGGTCCTTGTTGAAGTGAGGTTTATTCAGCTGTGATTGATTCTTATGCATGAATTTGCTAAATTTTTTAACAAATAAAGACATGGCTTCATTGCTTAATTGCTCGGCCGATTTCTTACTTGTGGACTCTTCGACTGGAAGAGTCACTGTGGTAGCTGCCAATGCCTTCGTTTGTTGAGAGGTGGATGGTTCTTCTTCAATTCGTATTCCAAGCTCAAACTCATACGCTTTAAGATCGGCGAAGAGGTCATGAAGTTTCAGCTTGTTCAGATCTTTGAATTCTCGCATTGTTATAGTGTTTACGTCCCATTCTCTGGGAAGAGCTCGCATAACCTTTAAAGCAATTTCACGGTTAGAATATTCTTTTCCTAATGAAATGAGTTCGATGATAATACTGCTGAACCTTTCGTCAAATTCTGCCAGAGTTTCTCTTGGCTTCATTTTTGCATTATCAAACTTTTGGATGACAACACTCAACTTGTTTTCCTTTGTTTGATCGTTTCCTTTACATAATTGAGTGAGTTTTTCCCATATTTCCTTAGCAGTAGTGCACATCTTGATTTTGGCAAACATATTTTTGTCCAGAGTCTTGTAGAGGATATCTTTTGCAACGTTGTCCAGGTTTGCCTTCTTTTTATCCTCAGTTGTCCATTCAGATCTGTGCTTTTCTACCATCTGAGGAGCACCTTCGGTTGTGGTAGCTGTATTTACTTTCAAGATTTTCATCGGCCCATCAGTGATAATATACCACATATTGTCATCTTAGGCTGCTAGATGTGCCTGCATACAAATTTTTCAATCATCATAATCTTCTTTAGAAAACATCGGAATTTTGTTGAAAGATGCCATAAGTGTTCAAAAGATATCAGTGTTTGAGAAAACCCCGCTCTGATACCACTTGTTAGGATCGGGAAAGAGTTTAGAGGGGGGATGAATGAACTCTTTCAAATTTTCTCCATGTAAAAGGTTGATTTCAACCATTTTTAGGCGGTTGAAAATTCTTCTCAAATGGTTCAAAACGTGAACCACTATTAAGTGCGGAAAACGGTTCACAATCTCCAATAAAACTTAAACACGTTAACAGGTTTAATCAATAAGTAGAGACTTGAAAAATAAGTGCTTGCAAGAAGTAAGATGACACAAGGTTTTTATGGATGTTCGGAGAATGAGTACTCCTACGTCACCCCTTCTTCCTCTTTAGGAAGGATTCCACTAAAAAACTTTGGCTTTACAATCTTCTTGCAACAGCCCACTCAAATCAGGACTTATCACACTGCCTGTTTTGGAACTCTTAGTGATCACTTTAAACTTCTGGATTTTTAAGAACACTTAGTTCACCAGACACCAAAACTTAATCAAATAACCAAAAGGTTACTGATATGAATAAACAATTTGGTTTGAGTAGCACGAAAATGATTCTTAGATGATCGAATATATTTTTGTTCAATGCCCGCTGATTGAGCGATAAAGTATTTAGACTTTTGATAGCGCTCTGGGATCTTTAGAGTATGCAAGCAAGCAATAATGTTTCAGCTGTGAATCGAGTTCTATATCTGCTAGCACACTTCTCTATTGATATAGCCCATTTCTTAACATTCGGGAAGGACAAGCAATGTTAACCTGATCCTCTGAGCAGATGTGTTGCTGTCGACTTTATGAGAATTAATTGTTATTTAATAAAAGCATTTAATGTTCCTTTTGCTCAGCAAAGTTCTGAAGCACTTTTCTTGAGGAGTTCCCTTTCTGAAAACTGTTTTTAGCGTCAGAACTTGAAGTCTATACTTGATCATCCTTTTCTGGGAGAGAGACATAAATGCATATCATTCTTGGGACCGATGAAAGGATAAGTTGACTTCGAGGCGGTGTAATACTTTGAATGTATAGAACCGGTCAGAGAATGTCTTTGAGCAATAAATAGTTCTCTTTAATGATCCGGTTCCAAGCTTTTTTTTATCCAGACGATTAAATTTGCCAGCGGTCTGAAATTCACGAGGTTTAAACTTCTTTAGCTTTGGCCGATTTCGAAGCTGTGCGGTTGAACTGATACTTGTTACATCGAGCTGTCTTGATTTTGTCATACACCAAAATTCTTGGGTAAATAATATTTTCTAACAATAATCTTCCTCGCTTGAAGGCATGATATGATCCCCGGCGTACTGCTGCGTCCGCGTGGCTCAAAGACAAACTCCTCTTCACCGAATGGTCTGACCATCACTAATTTTCGTTGGAAGTCGATTGTTACTCCATTATTTGACAACCAATCCATTCCTAGAATGATGTCAAATTCGGGCATCAGCAATACTCTAAGGTCAGCATAGAATGTGTGGCCCTGTAGCTCGAGACCCAAGTTTCTAACCACTTTAGAAGTAGACAGTTTCTCTCTAGATGGAATGGTCACAATATAACTCACTTAGAGCCTGTGGGTTTGACGTCCAAAAATCTCACAAATCCTTCTGATATAAAAGAATGCGTAGCTCCGGAATCTAATAGAGCATTTGTGGATACTCCCGCTATATAGATTCTCTCTGAGATAATATTAGTATACAATCCCAACAATTCTCAAAAAAGGCTAAACTTAATCTCATCAACATGCTTAATTCACTATCCTAAAGTTCTCATGATAATTTCGAAAATAGTCTATTAGTATACCCAAAAATTCAAACCATTCATAATAAATTCTAATAAATAATATGGTGTTGAATGAGTTATATTACCTGTCAAGAGTGTAGTGTCTGGGTCTGCCTCCTCGACATGCATTGCAAAAACTCGAACCTGAGTCGGTTGCTTCCACTGTGGATAGTTCTTGAGCACGTGGTCAGTGGATCCACACTTGAAGCACTTGACAGAACCTCATAGACACTCTCTCTCATGCTTGCGACTGCACTTTGGGGACACCGGCTATTCAGTAAGTTTCTGAGCGGCCTTCTTCTGTGGTTTATGTCATTTTCCCTTGTTAGGCCTTTGAAACGACATCTTAGCTGGCTACTGAAACTGTCGCTGCGGCGTCTGAGGGAGCCTCTTCCCCTGCCTGTAAATCTCAATGTCCTTCTGATCCTGTTCAGCTGCCAAAGCTCTAGTCACTGCAACGACATAGGTAGGAGGGCCAGCTATACGAACATCACGGCTCAAGATCGGCCATAATCCATCCATGAAATGCCTCAGTTTATCCCTTGCATCATTAGCTATTAGGGGCACGAAGTGACACCCTGCTCAAACTTCCTCACGAACTCCGCCACACTGTGGTCTCCTTGTCTTAACGTTATAAACTCCCTAGTCAGTCGGGAACGTACCTCATCAGTGAAGTACTTGGAGTAGAAAACCTCCTTGAAACCTTCCCAAGTCAGAGTTTGCAGATTCACCGATACTGATGCTCCTTCACACCATAACCGAGCACCGTCCTTCAGCAAATAAGTGGCACACCTAACCCTATTAGCATCCTACAACTCCATAAAGGTAAAGATCACCACTATGGACTTAATCCATCCCTCTGCCACCATAGGATCAGTCATACCACCAAAGTCCTTAGGGTCCATCTTACGAAATCGCTCATATACTGCCTCAGGCCTTGTCCTCCTATCCACCTAAGCATTGTTTCTCGCAAATTGCGCAAAGAACTGAGTCATGTCCGCGAGCATCTGAGCCTGAAGGTCTAGTGGTGGATGTGGAGGGGAAGATCTCTGATCATCACGAGCCTCACGGCTCTCACGGTCAATAACACGTCTAGGAGGCATACAGTACCACAATTTAATCCAACACGTAACCAACATGCATAACAATATTACTCATATAACATGCTACAGTGATTCAAAAACTTAAACATGCAGTTTAAAGGAACTCGTACTTAATACTTAATTCATTTAAAATCGTAAAAACTTACAGACTTGAGGCGTGATTCATGATCTTCTAGCAACCAACAGTGAAAAAACCCTATATAAGGAAACCTTGCGCTCTGATACCAACTGTGACAATCCGTATCTCATAATACTAAAACTTTAATATTTGCTGAAAAATTTAAAGTTTTCTTATTAAATAATTTTTTAAAATTATAGTTCTTAAAATAAATTAACGGTCACCACTCGTACAAAACTAAAATTAATATTAAAACTCCATCATTTAAAATAAATCACCAACATCCAATTAATCCTAAAATCCAAAAATTATACCAATTTAATTTAAAACTAGTCTGACAAAATTATAAATTTAATTTGCTTATCACCAATCCTAATAAATCAGAAGTCAGAGTAAATAGTTTAAAAACGTGCGTAATAATATAACTTAAACTACAAGGTCCTCAAGTTTGCACTGCCACTGGCCCGAGCCTGCTCACCCCACCTCCCGTATCCTCAACTACATCATCTGCATCGATCAAGTTTAGTAAATCTAATGACTTTATATGCATAAATCGTGAATAACGAGTCATACGTAATAAAAATCCATGCAATTTAAACTTAGCTTGTACGTAAAATATTTTAGCATAAATATGTATAACGTGACTTTTCGGCATAAACAATTTCATAAAAATCATAAAATCATATTTTCATACATGTTATGCATAATCATAAACGTAAATAATTTTTCGTAGAGTTTTGTTCAATGCAAGTGGCTCATACACATAAATCTTTTGATCAAACTAAACCACAGTACTGGGCCGGTAGGGATCATCACAACCCTTGGACTGGATGTCTGCTCCCTAACTTATCATAATCCTCCGAAGAGGTTGGAGAGGTCCCCGAACACGTTCTCCGGCTTCCAAACCCGTAACATAATTTGGCCACAAGACAAATTGCATAGCTCAAAAATAATTATTTTGCACGTGGTACATATTTTTGAACATCGTGTACTTCGTTAAAACACCCTGGAATTGCTGCCATAACCTTAAAACTTGAAAAACTAAGCTTATAACAAAAGCCCAAACGTACACATGCGACTCCCGAATTAATTAAAATAACCTACGACTTACCGAACGACTGGGGACTCGAACCATGCTTAGAAGACATCCTAACTACTGCCAAAGACCCTAAACAGCTCCAAACCTTAATCGAAACAACTTAAAACAACCTACGATCCATAGAAAACAAAGCTGTCCCATGGAAACGCGCTACGATCCATATGCTCATCTAACGACTCTAAGTTAAAACCGACTCGCACTGAACCCGAACCAGGCCCTAGACTCGACCCTTAGACATCCCATGAGACCCTAGTACAGCCCTTTCCAGCCTAGACTCGCAGCACAAACCTCCAACAAGCCAAAACCATGACTGCCCCTTCTTGAGGCCCCATCTGTGCAGCTTTCGTGTTTCTTGTTCTAGCGCTTTCTCCAGTAAACCAGGCCTTGAACCAACTTAACTAGGCTCATCCTAGGACCCTTAGAGACTGCCTAAACAATAGCCAGGAGCCGCAACCCAGCCCCTGACTGAAACCATATGGCCGAGGACCTACAACACCTAAATGTACCCCCAACCTGCGCAGCTATAGTGTTCTAGTTCCAGCGCTTTTCCTGGCCAGACAAAGCGTGAACCACAACCACAAGTGAAATGTCCACGACTCGCACTTGATGATATTTTGATCTACTCCAAGAGCAGAGAGGAACACAGTAAATAATTGATTTTAATTGCTAAATTGATTATGTGATATGTTTATATGATGTTTTAGTAGTTTTTCAACTTACATGCAAATGTATTTTAAGGGTTATTCGAGTTGCGATCGAGGAACAGAGACCGATGGCTGAAAAATAGAAAATATTTTTATTAAATAATTGTTTTTAATTATTTAAAATAAGGTTGATGCATTTTTTTATTTTTGAAAATAAGGATTTTTGAAGTGATTTTATACGCCGTGACGTAATTTTTATCGGTATACGATTTTCAAAAAAAAATATGAACGTTTTGACAACTCGACAAATAATTTCACAAACTTTCCTAAACGAAATATTTTAAATTTATAAAATTAAGCTTATTGGGCCTAGTATAGTTTACTAATGGCCCAATCTTGCACACTATTATTTTATCAAAAAATAAAAGCCCAAACCCTACCCCAAATTTTATAAACACACGCCTCACCTCCCTCAACTCACACAAATCTTTTCTCTCCTCACAATACACGGCACACACAATTTTCTCTTCAAGGGAAGCATCGGTTTTGTCTAGGGTTTTCAAGCCAAGATCATTCGTCGTCGTTCTTCGCAATTGTCAACATTTATTCATGCGTAAATTACGCAAATGCATGCCATACTCTTTTCTTTACTCATCATCACACCATATTATGTATTTATTCATGAATTGTATGAAAATAAAGTGACACTTTTATTTATTTTCGTTTTATGCATCAACATGAATTTTAAAGTATAGATTTTGATCCAAAAACATGATTTTTATGTACATGAAGGGGCAGCCATGTTATAGGATTAAATGGGCATGTTTTTACACGATTTATAGGGTCCTAAGTCACACGAGAATCGCTGCACATGAGAATTGTAGAAGCTGGAACCAACGGCGCGTGTTGGGATGTCAAGGGCTCGGGTTCAAAGGTTTTTGTTGCATGTCTTGGATTTCGCTAGACCAGGGCTGGGCTAGGGTCACGTATGGGTTAGTAAATTAGTCCTAGCCATGCTAGGACTTGACAGTTATGGCTGGGGAGGAGTCCTAGCAATCTAGGACTCCACTCGAGAGCCATCGAGAAGGGTTGCGCTCGTGCAGCAGGGGCTCGGCCAGGGGGCTTTGGGCTGGGCTAGGTCAAGTCCTTAAGGTACTAAAAGGGTTCACAAGGGGCTAGGTCAGGGGCTGGTCCAGTGGCTAGGGTCCTAGGCGCCAAACGAAGATTCCTAATATATTAGAGAGTCTCGACCATGGCATGCTTCTGATTGTGTGCCTTCGGTTTGGGGTTAGGGTCGAGTCCTAAGGGTTATAAGGGTCCAGTAGGGTCTGATTCGAAATTGGTTCAGGATGGTTCGGGCATGGCTCATGGTAATCGCAAGTTGGCTCGAGGGTAAACTAGGTGGTTCGAACCAGGGTTTCTAATGGTTTAGAGTTGAAACATGGCTCAACGGGGGTCGTGTCATGGTTACGAGGGCTAAATAAATATAAAAAGTCTAAGTTTAATTGGGGAAATTTATATTAAAGTTTGGTTTAATTCGGGATTAAAACGCATTAAGAATTAATAATTAATGAATAATTAAAAAACCTGGAATTTAAGCTTAATAAAATTATGATAATTTAATTTAAGCTTAAATAATTATTTGAGATGATCTAGAGTCAACGAAATTAAGAAAATGTTAAAAATGAAAAATTTTACGTCTAGGGGTAAAACGGTTATTTTATTCCTGAAAAATAGTAAACATCACGGCAGTGCCTGGAATGCTATAAAATATGTTAATATGATTATTTTAAATGGTTATGGAATTTTATGATGAAACATTAACACTAAAAGATATGTTGCATGATTGGTTTAAAAGAAAAATAATTATTATATACATGAATTTTATTAAGTGATGAAAATACGAAATGTTGAAGGAAGTGAAGTAATTGTGACTAATATGATGATACGATGATACAATGATATTTTAATATGTAGGCCAAGGTTCATTTGACGGGATGAGAGTGTCGCTGATGTCCCCGCAGCCTAGTACTGTGGTTACATGTAATGTATCCATCGCCCCAATACGAATACGAATACGAAAGTTACAATTAACGATCTGAATTCAACGAAAATCAATACGTATATGAACATGATGAATACGAATATGTTTATGATGAATATAAATAAGTTTAAGATGATATAAATTTTTATGAAAAATGTTTATGTTTAAGTTTATGCATTATCATGAAAATGTTATTTTACGTTTTCCATATGATCTGTATATGTATTACTTGTTATCAAGATTATTGTTTGCTAAGTTTTTAAACTCACTAGGTGTGATTGATGCATGTGAATATGATAATAATGATAATGGAGGTCTTGATAGTTGATCTGACTTGACTGAAGGTGCACATAACCCGAGGACCAGCGTTAGTTTTTTGCACTAGACTTATGATTATGAATTATGATTTTTAGGATTATGTTAAAGATATTTTTACGACTTTTATTATGATTCTGAGTGATTTTATTGAGGTTGTTAGTTTTAGCAATTTTGCTAAGTTAGGGGCAAACGATTGAAGTATCTTATGATTTAAACTGTTTCCTTTGATTTTCAAATGTAGTTGGATGTTTTATTTTTAAAATGATGTCAAAAATATTTTAAGTGTATGTGTTTCCATTCGGTCGAAATAGTTATGAGAAAAAAAAAGAAAAAACATTCCTACTAATTTTTAAGAAAACGAGTAGTGGACGTTTCAACAAGACGCCTCCTAGAACCCTAAGACATGCCCCAAACCGTAGCCAAGAGCCCTGGACCAGCCATACGCTGAACAACAAGATCCAACGCCTACAGTCCCTACATGCACCCCAATCCAGTGCAGTTGTGGTTTTCTAGTTCAGACCATCTACCCAGCCAACCAGCCCATGAACCACCCTATCTAGGATAATCCTAGGACCCTTAGAGACTGCATAAACCATACACAAGAGCCCCTTGCCAACCCATGTACTGAACCCGACACCTAAACCCCCGACAACACAACATACATGCATAGAACAACTTCTTCACTCCTATACACCTCGCGCACAGCCAGCCTAGAACCCGAACAAACCAGCCCCTTACTTGCACCATAGGACTCAGCCCTGAACCTAGCCAGCGGCCCCAGCCCGTCCCAGGGAGTCCATCGGAGGTACATGTTAGAGTAGATGTCGTGTAAGCCAACTGTTGGCTAGGAAATTTATTGAATCAGTTGTAATAAATAATCTTTATTTTAATATAATTTAATATTTCATGGTTTGTTATTTCTTTATCTGTATACCCATTTGAACAACATAGATAAAGACCTTGATTATACTTTAATACAAATGAATCGTAATTCGATGTTGAAACTCATTTGTAAACACTGTATTATCTAAATCTGTTCCTAGTCGATTCAGCCGCCTAAAACATGGATAAAGGTCGCTTGAGCTCGAGACTAACATCTGTGATGTTGTGTACCGTGTTTCTTGGTAAGGGCATGGAGATGTCCAAACATACAGATAGGTAGTCATATGATGACTATACCGAACAACCCTCCCTCGGACTTTCCAAGTGGTTATCATTCATCGAGAGGATAAGTCTGTGGTTATGATTGTACACCATTAGTCATTACGATCCGGGACAACACCGAGGCTCTATATGCTAGGGCTGTACTTTGACTCGTTTACCGGCTCCAGGAGAGTCATCAGGTGGCGAGATTGGGTAAAGTTGCGACACATGTAGGAGCCAGTGCATTGTAGTCGGGGATTCAACTCTCACCTACGGGTGTGGATATCCTATGTGATCTGATGAAATAATAGTGCGTGGAATCTCTAGCCAGAGTATGAGATGTACGTTAGAGAAGAAGTTCTCCAACAGTACATGCGAATGCCACTATTTATATGTATCACGTAGTTATCGAATTATTATGCAACCCTCGATGAACCAATGGTTGCAGATTCGATCGGGATATATGATATGAAGGGACCGTACAGTATGCTAATCATAATCGGCTGGTTCTCGAAGGCACTATCAGTGATACCTAGGGAATAATGGGGCGATGCTGCTAGACGCTCTTACCATGGTTCGATGGGTTTAATCAGAAATATGATTTCGGAAATTCTCATGATCAATAGTTGATACATAGAATGGGGCAAATTAGGGTAAGCCCGAATAAAGGATTATGTCCTGAATCACAAAGAGTTGTGAACCCACGGCTAGCTGTATCCCTGAACCATTGAGGGTCACACAAGCACTAGTTTACTTGTTCCCGTTGAGATAATAAATTCAATGAGTTGAATTTATAAGAAATAAGTTTGATATGATCAATCGATAAGCTTATAAATAAAGTTTATAAAAGCTTATAGAAATTTTGAGAGCATGACTGTAAAACAGTCAAAAGAAGTACACCTGCCTTATTTAGACAATGGTGATCTCGAAATTAAAGTGTGCATCATAATAACAAATAAGTTGAAATTGTCACATCGATGATGTTGGATCGTCGATCGGGATTATGATGATATAATGGGAGCATGGATCATGGGCTTGTAAGAGTATAAGCCCATCATGCAAATTTATTAAAGTTCAAATGGACTTTGATAATTATATTTTAATTGAGTTAAAATATATATATATATTATATATTTAAGAAATATGCATTATTATGGTGTGCCAATTTCGAGAATCATGTGTAGATTTATTGAAATCATTAACTTAATTATTATGATTATTTAAGGAAATAATCATTAGTCAAAATAATAAAATATATGCATGACTTTGATTATTGATTGCATGAGATTTTTGACCGATGCTTTTGGAGAATAAAAAAGGGGAAAGTCTCCATCAATATGGATTCCAGTTTGTTCTCAAAAAAAAAAAAAAAAAGATTTTCATCAGCAATTATCTTTTTGCTCTCAAAAGGGTTTTGAACCATTTTTGTTTTCTTGATCTCGAAATACAAAATCTTCTACACTTTCTAGTGCAAGATAGAAGAAGAACACATATTCCAGTCGTGGACCTGATTCGGAGATTTGAATAAAGTTGGAAGGGATTTACAATAAGAGCTACATCCGCTAATACCGGAGTAGTTGGTGCAAAGTGAATATTCACTTGAGGTATATTTTAAACATCCTATGTATGTTTAATTCACAAAACCCATACGAGTGTCCAAACGAAGTATTTTGTTTTTCAAAATAAAATAAAAATTTTAAACTTCCGCTGCGTTTGGGCACGTAGAAAACCGAGATCCAACAGTGGTATCAAAGCCAGTTTTTTTTAAATCGTATGGTTTTAAATCATATTGAATAATTTATTTCTAACCACACAAGAAAATTTTTTAGAAAATTATAGCACAATTAAAAGATAATTTTTTTCCAGAAAAAAAAAAATTATTTTCGTTTATGCCCGGAATTGTTCTAGGCAGCCCGTGCGCGTAGGGTCGCGCACGGCCAGCGCGCAGCGTACACGCGGCCTGCGCGCAGCGTGCACGCGGCCTGCGAGCAGTGAAACGCAGCGCGCGCGCCGGGCGGCGCAGCGTGCGCTGCGTCGCCAGCGCGACGCGCTGCGCAACGCAGCGTGCGGAACGTCCGCACTCTGCACGCGGCGCCGCGCGCACAGGAGTGCCGCCACTGCCCGAAACGTTCAGGCGGCGGGTCGGCATTGCGGGCGGCTGCCCGGGATCATCTCGGGAAGCGTGCTGAATGGTGGGCTTGAATTTTTTGGGCACAGGGTGCAATTTTCTGATTTTTCAAATTTTTGGGCAAAATTTATATTTTTGAAAATTGGTTCAATTTTTATTTTGGAAAATTGATTTTTAGAAAATTAATAATTTTCTTGTAAAATAAATAATTAGAATGTGATTTTAATTATTTATGGTAAAATGAGTTTTACAAGAAATCAATTATTATTGATTTAATTGGACATTAAATAAAAGAGTTTATTTAATTTATTAAATTTTTTAATAATTGTGGTGGTTAGTAATAAAATTATTAGATATATGATTTATCATTTAATTAAATTTGTTTAATTAATTGATGTTAATATTTGATATTAAATGAATGAAGGATGATCGAGAGCCTTGACCAATGTGTTAGGTGCATGTTAGGATATTTTACTGTTTTATTCGTTTTGTTAATATTTGATATTATTAAAGTGGGCCTGGTTTATGGCCCGTTCCCACCCCTATGAGATGTATCCCTTATGTGACATGGTTATTTAAATGTAATTATTAGAAATAGTGGGAGATCAAGACTGGAAGATGGTGGGCCCGATGAACGAGATGAAGACATGTAAAATATTGGAATATCTTGTAATAGTTGCATTTGCATCACTGCATTCACCTAGGTTTTGGACCTGGATTCATGTATGGCTCACATGGATCTAATAGTGTTGGCGATCGATCATCCTTATTTATCGTTGAAAGTCATATTATCATATATGTGATATATAGTAGTATGCATGTATGTATATTATTATATGATATAGTTGCATGAATCCGGCAAACATACAAACATGGCACAGCGATTTTTAAAGTAAAATGATGAGACAATTTTGAAATTAAAATCCCTCATTTTGAATATGATTCAAAATTTATATCAAACCGAAAAAGGTAAAATTAAAAGAGTTTAATTTTTCTTGCCTTCCATCAACCGTGGTTGCATGTTGATCGCTACCCGCGGACAGTGCTCGGCTCATATTATTGGGCAGGCCTGGACGTCTGAAAGCTGTGACTTCCACCAGACATATGATGTGAATTGAGTGGAACTCCCATGACTTCGGCTCATATTATTGGGGGAACTCACGGCAACCGTCCACTACAATTCAATGTTGATGGGTTGGTTTGACACGTGAAAATAAACGGCGTCATATTATTGGGTCCTTACTAAACGTGAGGAGAAACACGCGAAGGTTGCATGGGGATGCAATTGGATTCTACCTTTTAGAGATTATAATTGGCTGATATTATTCAGGATTATAATTGGCTAATCGGACTCTACGTGCCCACTAAGAAAATACGATTTCCCTTTTTCGTCAGAGGGTGGTGGAAATGTCAAAATAGTCGGAGAGAGATTTATAAAATAAAAATCCATATTTTATATCTTAAAATTATTTTAAAATAGTCAGTAACAATTATATGTTTTTCCTTTTCAGTATATTTGCAATGTCGTCACGCAATCCACTTACAATCATTCTCGATCAAAACAAGTTGACTGACCCTAACTATAATGACTGGTTTCGAAATTTAAAAATTGTTCTGAGCTCGGAAAAGATTTGTATGTGCTTGATAAGAAGCCACCGAAAGAGGCTGCTTCGGACATCAGTGAGACTGAACTAGCTAAGCTTGAGAAATGGTGGGACCATGATCTCCAAGCTAAAAGCTATATGTTGGCTTCTATGTCGAATGAACTGCAGAGGCGGTTCGAGGAGGCTGTGAATGCTGCTGACATTCACCTTCATTTGAAAGAGTTGTATGGAGTACAGACTCGCTCAGAGAGACATGCTACTGTGAAAGACCTCATGACTACACGTCTGCGAGATGGGACTTCTGTCCATGAGCATAGTGTCAGGATGATTAGGCTCATTGAGAAATTGGTGGGGCTCGACGTGGTTATTCCTAGTGAGCTCGCGACTGATATTCTCTTGCTGTCACTGCCCCCCTCGTTCGATGGATTTGTGGTTAATTTTAATATGAACAATCTTGAGGCCACCCTTGAAGAGTTGGTCAATATGCTTATTACTTATGAGGCCACAATCAAAAAGGAGAAGCATGTTCTTCTAGTGGGTTCTTCGTCTGGTACGAAAAAGGGTAGCCCCAAATAAAGGCAAGAAGCGTTCTGCCCCTCTAAAGAAGAACAAGCCCAACAAAAGGCCATACAAGAAACCTACTCTGAGGCCCTCAAAGCCCGACAATTCAGAGCATGTCTGTTTCCACTGCAATAAACCTGGACATTGGAGGTGTAACTGCAAGGAGTATCTAGCCCAGAAGCGTTCTGGCCATGGTATGTTTTACATAGAAGTAAATGTCTCAATTAATTCCTGTTCTTGGGTATTGGATACCGGATGTGGTTCTCATCTTTGCAATGATTTGCAGGTGATGGCAAGAAGCAGGAGACTTAGAGATGGCGAGACATTTCTAAGATTGGGGAATGGAGCAAGGGTTGATGCAACTGCTATTGGAGACATTACTTTGATTTTGAACAATAATTTTAAGTTACTTTTGAGAGACGTTTTATATGTTCCTGAATTGGTTAAAAACATTATTTCAATTTCTATGCTTGATAGAGATGACTATTCTTGTGTTTTTGCCAAAGGAGTTTGCAATATTTACAAGAATGAATGTTTGATAGGAACCGGCGAATTAATGAACGATCTCTATAAGCTTAAAATTGAAAGATATTCCGTTGAACAATATCCAAGCACAAAAGAAAACAACAACAAACAAAAAAAAGTTAGATGATCCAAACCCCGCACAGATATGGCACGCTAGACTAGGTCATATTTCCCAAAGAAGGATGCACAACTAGTGGGAGAAAGCATGTTTGACTTGTCAGACATAAATTCTCTACCTACTTGTGAGTCATGTCTAAAAGAAAAATGACCAAGGCTCCCTTTAAGGGAAACTGTGGAACGTGCACATGGTCTACTGGATTTGATCCACACAGATGTTTGTGGCCCGCTAAGCATTAGCACAAAATATGGGCAATCCTACTTCATTACTTTTACTGATGACTTTTCGAGGTATGAGTATGTCTATTTAATGAGACATAAATATGAAGCATTTGAAAAGTTCAAAGAATTCAGATCTGAAGTAGAAAAACAGCTAGAAAGGAGTATTAAGACACTTCGATCTGATCGAGGTGGAGAATACTTGAGTGTTGAATTTTTGGATTATCTAAAAGAAAATGGCATTCTCTCACAGTGGACTCCGCCAGCAACACCACAATTGAATGGTGTTTATGAACGTCGTAATCGAATTTTGATGGAACATGTTTCGATCTATGATGGGATTCACTGAATTGCCTACATCGTTTTGGGGCTTTGCGCTTGAAACTGCGGCAATGTTGTTGAATAATGTCCATACAAAGGCAGTGGATAAAACACCATATGAGATTTGGATGGGAAAAACTCCCAAATATTCTTATTTGAGAATATGGGGAAGTCGTGCTTACGTGAATCAGACAATGGGAGACAAATTGGATAGTAGATCCATTTTGTGCTAATTTGTAGGATATACAAAGAATTCTATTGGATATTATTTTTATCATCCCAATGAAGCAAAACTGTTTGTTTCAAGAAATGCCACCTTTTTGGAAACGGAGTTTCTATTAGATAGAAAAGGCAAGATGATTGAACTTGAAGAAATTCAAGATACTCCCTCAACTTTAGAAGTTGAACCTAATCCCCTAGAACCAGTAGTTGAAGTACAAGCTCCTAGAAGGTCTGATAGGGTTATTAGACCACCTGCCAGATATACACTTCTTCATGAACAAAGCCATGATGAGCATTGTGTTGGATGTGATCCAATGAATTTCAAAGAAGCAATATCTGATACTGATTCAACCAAATGGCTTAAAGCCATGCAGTCAGAAATGGACTCTATGTATTCAAACCAAGTCTGAACATTAGTGGATCCATATGAGGGAATCGTTCCCATAGGATGCAAATGGATCTACAAAACAAAGCTTGGGGTGAATGGGAAGGTAGTGACCTTCAAAGCAAGACTGGTTGCAAAAGGTTATACTCAAAGGCAAGGAATTGACTATGAGGAAACTTTTTCACCAGTCGCTATGTTTAAGTCCATTAGAATACTACTAGCCATAGCAGCATGGTATGACTATGAGATATGGCAAATGGATGTAAAGACTGTATTCCTCAATGGAGACATCAAAGAAGAAATTTATATGTCTCAACATGAGAGATACACATCAGTAGGAAGTGAGCATAAGGTATGCAAACTTAAGAGATCAATATATGGTCTCAAGCAGGCGTCAAGGAGTTGGAAACCTCAGATTTGATAGCACTATCAAAGTGTTTGGTTTTGCTAAGAATCATGAGGAACCATGCATGTACAAGAAAGTTAGTAGGAATGCAGTGACATTCCTAGTACTTTATGTTGATGATATCCTACTCATTGTGAATGATGTAGGATTACTGCAATCAACTAAAGTATGGTTAGCAAGTAAATTCTCTATGAAAGACATGAGTGAAGCATCCTATGTATTGGGAATACAAATCTATAGAGATAGATCAAAGAGGATGCTTGGGCTCACCCAAGCGACTTATATCGATACCATCCTGAAAATATTCTCTATGGAAGAGTCCAAGAGAGGATACTTACCAATGTGTCATGGTGTTACTCTATCTAAGGCAATGTGCCCCAAGACTGATGAAGAGATAGATATGATGACACGTATTCCATATGCGTCAGCCATTGGTAGTATCATGTATGGTATGATATCAACGCGCCTTGATGTTGCTTACGCTCTGAGTGTTACAAGCAGATATCAGGCGAACCCTGGTCCAATGCATTGGAAGGCCGTGAAAGATATTCTTAAGTACTTGAGAAGGACTAAGAACTTGTTCATGGTCTATGGGGGTGGAGAATTGAAATTCGAAGGCTACACTGATTCTAGCTTCCAATGTGACGTAGATGATTCGAAATCGACCTCTGGTTTTGTATTCATGCTTAATGGTGCGGTTGTCTCTTGGAAAAGTTCAAGCATGACACCGTTGCGGATTCCACCACTGAAGCTGAATACATTGCTGCATCGGCTGCAGCCAAAGAGGCAGTTGGATGAGGAATTTTGTCCAAGAGTTGGGCGTCATTCCTAATGGAGTTGATCCAGTCCCGGTGTACTGCGACAACACTGGTGCCGTTGCGCAAGCAAGGGAACCAAGGTCTCATCAAAGATCCAAACATATACTGAGGAAGTTCCACATCATCCGGGAGATTGTGGGAAGAGGAGACATATCAGTCGAAAGAGTCCCCTCTGCAGATAATGTTGCTGATCCACTTACAAAGCCCTTGCCAGGACCATTTTTTGAGAAGCATCGCGAAGCAATGGGATTAAAGTTTATGGGTAGTTTGCTCTAGGGCAAGTGGGAGATTGTTAGAGTAGATGCCCTTGTAAGCCAACTGTTGGCTAGGAAATTTATTGACTCAGTTGTAATAAACAATCTTTATTTTGATATAATTTAATATTTCATGGTTTGTTATTTCTTTATCTGTATACCCATGTGAACAACATAGATAAAGAACTTGATTATACTTTAATACAAATGAATCGTAATTCGATGTTGAAACTCATTTGTAAACACTGTATTATCTAAATCTGTTCTTAGTCGATTCAGCCGCCTAAAACATGGATAAAGGTCGCTTGAGCTCGAGACTAGCATCTATGATGTTGTGTACCGCGTTTCTTGGTAAGGGCATGGAGATGTCCAAACATACAGATAGGTAGTCATATGATGATTATACCGAACAACCCTCCCTCGGACTTTCAAAGTGGTTATCATTCATCGAGAGGATAAGTCCGTGGTTATGATTGTACACCATTAGTCCTTACGATCCGGGACAACACTGAGGCTCTATATGCTAAGGCTGTACTTTGACTCGTTTACCGGCTCCAGGAGAGTCATCAGGTGGTGAGATTGGGTACTAGTTGCGACACATGTAGGAGCCAGTGCATTGTAGTCGGGGATTCAACGCTCACCTACGGATGTGGATATCCTATGTGATCTAATGAAATAATAGTGCGTGGAATCTATGGCCATGAGTATGAGATGTACGTTAGAGAAGGAGTTCTCCAACAGTACATGCGATGCCACTATTTATATGTATCACGTAGTTATCGAATTATTATGCAACCCTCGATGAACCAATGGTTGCAGATTCGATCGGGATATATGAGATGAAGGGACATTACTGTACGCTAATCATAATCGGCTGGTTCTTGCAGACACTATCAGTGATACCTAGGGAATCATGGGGCGATGCTACTAGACGCTCTTACCATGGTTCGATGGGTTTAATCAGAAATATGATTTCTGACATTCTCATGATCAATAGTTGATACATAGAATGGGGCAAATTAGGGTAAGCCCGAATAAAGGATTATGTCCTGAATCATAAAGAGTTGTGAACCCACGGCTAGCTGTATCCCTGAATCATTGAGGGTCACACAAGCACTAGTTTACTTGTTCCCGTTGAGATAATAAATTCAATGAGTTGAATTCATAAGAAATAAGTTTGATATGATCAATCGATAAGCTTATAAATAAAGTTTATAAAAGCTTATAGAAATTTTGAGAGCATGACTGTAAAACAGTCAAAAGGAGTACACATGTCTTATTTAGACATTGGTGATCTCGAAATTAAAGTGTGCATCATAATAACAAATAAGTTGAAATTGTCACATCGATGATGTTGGATCGTCGATCGGGATTATGATGATATAATGGGAGCATGGATCATGTGCTTGTAAGAGTATAAGCTCATCATGCAAATTTATTAAAGTTCTAATGGACTTTAATAATTATATTTTAATTGAGTTAAAATATGATCCACCAAGTTTTATAAAATATGGTATTGATTTATGTAATATGAAAATATTCATGATAGCCATAATTTAAAACTTGCACATAAAAATAAAATATATATATATAATAATATATATATATATGCATATTTTCGAAATATGCATTATTATGGTGTGTAGATTTATTGAAATCATCAACTTAATTAATATGATTAATTAAGGAAATAATCATTAGTCAAAATAATAAAATATATGCATGACTTTGATTATTGATTGCATGAGATTTTTGACCGATGCTTTTGGAGAATAAAAAAAGGGGAAAGTCTCCATCAATATGGATTCTAGTTTGTTCTCAAAAAAAAAAAAAAAGATTTCCATCGGCAATTATCTTTTTGCTCTCAAAAGGGTTTTGAACCATTTTTGTTTTCTTGATCTCAAAATACAAAATCTTTTACACTTTCTAGTGCAAGATAGAAGAGGAACATATATTCTAGTCGTGGACCTGATTCAGAGATTTGAAGAAAGTTCGAAGGGATTTACAATAAGAGCTACATCCGCTAATATCGGAGTAGTTGGTGCAAAATGAATATTCACTAAAGGTATATTTTAGACATCCTATGTATGTTTAATTCACGAAAACCATACGAGTGTCCAAACGAATTAGTTTGTTTTTCAAAATAAAATAAAAATTTTAAACTTCCGCTGCGTTTGGGCACGTAGAAAACCGAGATCCAACAGTACACACCATAATTTTTGGAAGAACGTGAGTTCGATGCTTCAAATTTTCGGAAACAGTTTCGACTTGTTTTAAATCAAGTTTTCATATAACCAATGAATTTTCATGCATGATTTACATAAAAATACATAATATAACAAGATCGATAATTTAAAGAGGGTTTAGACATGCCTTTGCGTTAAAACGCACGAATTATCGACAAACGAACGCTAGGGAGAACGGAGGCCGAACAGAGACGACTTGCTACGTTTAATGGCTCTAAAAGTGGCTAAATAAATCAAGGATTGTAGTGGTATTGCTCGGCTGAAATTTCTGATGGAGGAAGAAGAAGAAACTCCTTACCCAAACCTTGGAAGCTCACGGCAAAGGTGTGTGCAAATTGTGTGTAGTGTATGATAATGTGTGTTGGCCGAGAGTTGTGTTTGCTGTGAGGTAGGATTCTTACTTATTTATTTAAATAAGATAATGACTAGGTGTTTAATTTAATTAAATCACAATTTAAAATTATTAATTAAGCCTTTAAAATTTAAATTATTAATTTAGCCTTCCAACTTTTGAAAATAAGGGTCCTAGAAATTTTAAATTCTACCATTAATTAAATACTACATAATTTAATTAATTAAGTCATAAATTTTTTTATTAAAACATTTTATTTCAAGTGGACGCATTTAAATCCCTTATTTCAAAATCTTGCTAATTAAAATGCTTAACGTTTTCAATACACTCGATCAGTTAAATTTAACCCTAACATACTAAAACTTAAAATATTTTAAAATACTAAATTTTTTGACTTAAAATAAAAATTATAACTTTAAATTTTTAACATTTTAATCGTCTCTGGTCTCCTTTCCCGGTTCGTCTTCAAATATTCGTCTGAAAACTAAAACTCATGAAAACATTTTAAATGGCAAAAACATGAGTATATAAACATTTAAAACAATTTAATCATATATCATGTACCATTTAGATAAAAAAATTAATTAGATTAAAATTTATAATTATACATGGGCTTTAAGCGTGCTGGTTTTTGGACAGTACAACTAATAAAACTTGTTGGTGCTCAATTTGAACTTCTTTTATAATTTTTTGTAGTTGGCCACTAAATTCATGGAATCTGTAGGTTGTTGCCAGTCAAATGCTGCTTTCATGGTTGCGTCTGGAATAAGCTTGCTCTAGCTGTCCATGACCAGAAGTGCTTTGATTTCTCTGAACAAAGTTTGCTATACATCATTGCCATCTCCCTTTCACTCATTCAACCACTTTGTTCCCATCCTCTAACTTGGATATGATACATAAAATATAAGGTGAAGTTATCAACTTGTCAATACACAGGGTATGAAAAGTAACAAACCAATTACTGACAGGAAGTTTGCTTCGCAATCGTTAGATCCTAATGATTTCTATCACGTATGAACTCATGTTCTTGCAAACTTTATAAAATCAATCATTTCGAACTCTTTTGACTTGCTATGTGTGCTCTAGTTTATGTTGTATGTATTTCACATTTTGATTTGAATTTGCTTTCTATTGTTTTTAGGTGGTATCTTCGGATGATTTTGCTTAATAAATGATGATTATTAGTTTTTTTGTTTCTGATTAATGGTTTTCCATTTTATTTTTTAATAAAGTTTCATGTGAGCTGAAACATTATTACTCTTTCACATCATGCTAAGTGTAGCAGTACTAGACAAATGCTTTGAGAAGTTTCCAGTGTTAGAGTAGATATCCTGTAAATCTACAGTTGGCTAAGGAACTTATTGACTCAGTTGTAATAAACAGTCTTTATTTTAATATAATTTATATTTCATGGTTTCGTTATACTTTATCTGTATACACATGCTAAAAATCATAGATAATGATCTTTATTATACATTAATACAAATAAATCGTATTTCGATCTTGAAACTCATTTGTAAACACTATATATTCTAAATTTGTTTCTAGTCGATTCAGCCACCTAAAACAAGGATGAAGGCTGCTTGAGTTTGAGACTAGCATCAATAATGTTGTGTACCTCAATCATGCAGATGAGTAATCTATTATGATTGTACCGAACAACCCTCTATCGAACTTTCTAAATAGTTATCGTTCATTGAGAGGAAAAGTCTGTGGTTATGATTGTACATTGTTAGTCCTTACGATCCGGGACAACACCGATACTCTACATACTTGGATTGTGTTTTGACTCGTTTACCGACTCCACGAGGGTCACAAGATGACGAGGTTGGGTGCAATCGCGACATGTGTAGGAGCCAGTGTATTGTAGTCGAGAATTCACTGCTCACATACATGTGTGGATATCCTATGTGATCTAACGAAATAGTAGTGCATGAAAGGGACAAGGGTTCTCTAGTTGTGCATGCGATGATACTATGAATATTTCATGAATGTATCACATAGCTATCGAATATAATATGCAACCCTCGATGAACCACTGGTTGCAGATTCGATCGGTATATATGGTGTTAGACTTAATCGATTCCCAACATATGAGATGAAGTGACCGTACTATACGGTAATCATAATCTATTGGTTCTTGCAGGAACTATCAGTGATACCTAGGGAATCATGGGGCGATGCTACTAGATGCTGTTGGAATATTATAAGTTTCAGAGTTTGACAAATTAATCCGTAAGAGAACATAAGAATCTAACTGATCGAACAATCAAGTGATCGTAACTGAAGAGATCGTTTGATAGGAAATTAGTTAGAACTGATAATATAGAGGAAGCGCTAAGGTCCATCCCCTCACTTGGCCACGTTATCAGTTGAAGTATCAACAGACAGACTGACAGGTCGTACCAAAAGCAGAACAGATAATTAGAACAGAACAGTCTGAATACCTCACACTATTGTAAATAAAGTAACTAGACGATGATTCAACAAATATTTGTCATTAAATGCATTCAATACAACAGTTGAGATAGAAGACTACATATAGCTCATCGAATCAGTTGAAGAAGGCTAGGGAAAACACACAAAACAATCATGCTACAATCTTCAATCAGTTGCGATACATTTCTCGAGTATTTTTTCAGTTTACAAATCGTACACTCAATCTCTAAATTCATTTTATTTATCAGTAGCATTTAGGCTACCAATTAGAGCGTTTTAGTTAATAACTGTAAAAGAGTTGTTAGACTAAAGGTTTCAGTTTGACAGTGTGTAAGACCAGCTGAAGTGGATTATTGCAATCTATTGTAATATATCCCTCTTTCAGTAAAATCCTATCCTCATGATAGAATTGCTGACGTAGAAGCATTTGAATTCTCCAAACATCAATAAAATCCGTGTGTTCATTTCAGTTATACTGTCAGTTTTACATTATATTAATCCTCAAGTAAAACGTCTACTACTCATTTTTCTTTAAAATATACTAGGAAATTTTTTTTCTTCCCCTAAGCTTTCGGCTGAAATATGTCATCAATATATATAAATCTATATTTTTCACCATTTAAAATAATTCAACAAATATTTTACTCAAAATCCAAAACACAATGCAAAACGTAGAATCGTCAACAACCTAAAACTAACATTTTACAAAATAAAGCGTAAACTCTTTAATCCTTTCAAAACCACTCAAAAGCATAAAATTCACAAATGCCATCAAAATATTTGAAGTAATCTTAAATCATATAAATGCGAAAAAACTAGCAAAGGTCCTCAGGTTATGTACACCATCAGCCGAGTTAGTTCAACCATCAAGTCCTCCATCATCAACCAAATCATGCTCACCAGCATCGATCAAACCTAGTGAATCTATTGACTCAGCAAACCTTAACCAAGATAACAAATAATACATATACATTCACAAGCAACAATGAAAGATACTTTTAATAAAATAGCTTTTCATGAACATGCATAACTTTAAATCCTTTTTCCATTCATCATATTCTTTTCCTTTCATTATATACATATATGTTTCTCTTTTATTGAATTCAATTGTGACTTGTTTCAGCTTTGGTCGATGGATCCATCTACATATAAACATGATACCAAGCGGCGGGGACATCAACAAAACTCTCACCCGTCATGTAAGGTCTAGAAATTTAAATGACGTAAATTGACTGCATGCGAATCTAGGGTTTTATTAAAATTCTTATTCAATTATTTTTAAATGCATGTTTATGACATGAATAAGTGCTTTATTTAATGAAATACTAGATTGCATTTAATTAGGCTTTTAGTAATATTCCACGCTCGAACGAAGAACGAAGACCGGTGACAGTTTGAGGCAAATGTTTTTACAAATAATTATTTTTAGTTATTTAATATATGATGTAATTGATATGAAAATTTTGAAAATGGGCCTTTTGCAGTATTTTTAAACGTTGAACTGTATTTTTAACTAGTAGACGATGTTTAGCAAAACATAGGACTTTTGAGGGTTCAGTTAATATTTTTGAAAGCATATCAAAACGAAATATCTTACGAGGGTGTTTTTGAGCTTTACGGGCCTATTTTATTATATTTAGGGCCTAGACTCCATCACATTTTCATTTTTAAATCTTAAACCCAAAAACCCTATTATTATCATTGCATATAGCCGCCCCTCAAACCCTATTCCCTCACTTCCTCTCTCGGCAGCCACCATCCCTAATTCTCAACAGCAACCTTGTGCATTTTGACAAGAAAAATTAGGTAGAAATGTTGCCCCGTCTTCCGGTCTTCGTCCCTCGCTCCGTTGGTCATCGTTTTGCATATGTTTTTGCAATAAGGCACACCCTATACCTTTTCTTTCTCATCTTTCACACCATGATATGTATTGTTGAATGTTTATGCATGATCCATGGTAGATTTCATTTTTCTTTCACGTTTTTCCTGGTATAGTATGAGAGAACTTGGTTTTTATGATATATTGACTCACATTTTGTTATGGTTGAAGGGGGCTGCCGGTTCTTGTAAGTTTGGGAACGTTTTTCATGAGGTTCGGAGTAGGTTTAGGTCAAGATTTTGGTCTTGAAATGTGTTCTGGTCTGAGGCCAATATATTCTCGTGGTTGTGGCTCGGTTTTGGAGAGTTTGGGTGGTTCACGTGTATTCGGGTGCATGGGGTTAAAATCATGGCTAGGGCAGTGCGGTAAGGTTTGGTTGTTGTGAGAACCTGGAATTTTCGAAGCGAATCATGTAAGAAATAAAACTCGAAAATAAGCTCAAAACTTTAATCTTAATTATAAAACTCAAATATAAACTTAAATTTTCAGCTAACATGGCTCGAGGAAATAGCTCAAAAGCTCGGAGATGAACTCAAAAGGGATCTATGCCATAAGAAAACCGCATCAATCGAAGAGTTGTCACCCGAGGAGTAAAACCCAAGGTCATGAACTTAGGATTTCAGCTCAAGGAAGCTCATTTTCTTTTGTCCTAAAAGAACCAAAAATGGAGCTAGGAGAAGAGTTAAATGATTGGACATATTTATGACCATTGAGTTAACCAAGAAGAGGAGCTAAAGGAGCTAAAGGTTTGGACAAACTTATTATGCAAGAGATGGCTAAAGGAGCTAAAGGTTTGGGAAAACTTATTATGCAAGAGATGACCATTGAGTTAACGAAGGAATGAGCTAAAGGTTTGGGCAAAGTTATTACGCAAGAGATGACCATTGAGTCAACCAAGAAAGGGAGCTAAGGAAAGAGCTAGGAGGCGTTGACCAATTTATTGTGCAGGAATAGACCTTTAGTAAACCGATGTGACCTTTGATGCTTGGAATAACTTTGACTACATTTATTTCCTTGCTTGGGCAACAAGGGGGTCGGCCAAATGGGAGCTTAAGGGAACAAGTTTCATCTATAAATAACACACAAGGGCTAAGCAAAAATACATCAAAAAACACACAAAAAATCGGCCCCTTCCCCTCACCAGAAAAAGCTCTCGGCCGGTGCAAACAAAGAGAAAGAAGGAGGAAGTTGTTCCGGCTTTTCAGTGCTGTAACCGGTTGTCCATACTGTCGTGAAAATCCTGTCTAGGTTTGGTCATCGCTAGGCCGAAATTCAGCATGTTTTGTTCAACCAAGTTCTGCACATTTCGAACCATAACTTCAAGAGCTGTAAGTGGATTTTTGTTACGTATTTATTTATAATTTTAAAATTGGATGTATTTATATATACACAATATATATATATATATATATATATCATGACATGCATGTGTGCGTGTCCAATCATTTCGAAAAATATTGTCTTTCTGTAACGCCCCAGATTCGACGACTGTCCTCACTGTATCAAGACAAGACTTTCCAGCGTGCTTATGTCCTCACTCACACGCACCCCGGAAAATTTTCCAGGAGGTCACCCATCCCAAAATTACCCCAAGTTCAAGCACGCTTAACTTTGCAGTTCTTATGTGATGAGCTACCGAAAAGAAGATGCAGGCTTCTTGATATGAGTAGTACAAATCAAATCTTTTTAAGCCTTCTTCAACTGTACAGTCCATTACATTGAACAGTCTCGGAATCCCTCTCATTCCCGTGTGGGTCGGTTCATTCATGTTACCTCCACCTAGAAGCCTGCCAGGAGCCGCACATTGTCCGTGCAACTGATGGCACCGGCGATCACCTCCCGCCCTCTTCGGCCCCGGGCCTCACACTTTCCTTTTAAAATTTCGATCAATGATATGATCTTTCTTGTTTTCGATATTCTTTGATTCCGCTGTATTCGTTCAAAACTCTGATAAGTTATGTTCGATAAATTTGAATTATGTGATACACTGTTATAAATCGATTTGAAATGGAACGATAATTGTAATTCTGTTTGGCCTCCATCAGTGGGTATCAACTTGTGTTCTGGCCCCCATCAGTGGATATAAAACTGTGTTGTGTCTGTTCTCCATCAGTGGGTATAAAATTGTGTTCTGGCCCCGTCCCTTAGAGGACTAACATATTGGGGATAACTTTGACCATAGAAATGAGATGAGTAACAGTGTTGTGTTTTTTTCTGATTTGCTTCTGATTCGCTCTGAATCGTCTGATAATCTTTGTCTCATATTTGATTCAGTTATGTTATAATAAGTCAAAAGTAATACGTTTTGAAACTTTCTTAAAGAAATGCTTTAAAGATTAAGTTCTATATGTATCTTTGGAAATCGATCGACCCCCACTTGCTGAGTGTTTTCCCAAAACACTCACCCCTTACAACTTTTAGATTAGAATGAAGAGCAAATGAATTAGGAGGAACAAGAAGCATTCTGGGGATGATGATCAAATGACAAGATCAAGAATCAAGATTTTACCGTTTCTTTTGTTTTGCTTCCGCATTATTATAATGAAATTCTTATTTTGTTGTCATTGTAAAGACAATATTTTGTTATATGAAAAAGACTGGTTTTTGGCCATTTGCTACGAGGCTTAATGGTTTTCAAGTAACTGTTAAACAATTCCGGATGTCACCGACGCATTGGTTTCGGGGCATGACAATTGTGGTCTAGGATGTGTTGGTTCGAGCCTAGTCCGGGCCTGGCTGAGCGTAGGATGGTTTGGCTTCGAGGTGAAAAATTGAGGTTTTTGCCCGCATGATTAGCGCCGCAGTGTTACCCTTTCAGCGCCACAGCGCTTGAGCTTCGGCTCTTGTAGCACCGCAGCGCTGATGCATGACGTCTAGGCGCTTTCAAGCATCACTACGTTCCTCAGCCAGCCCTAGGTGATTGTCCTGCACTTAAGAGTATTTGATTTTGATGAGCATGGTTTGTTTTGGGTGTTGATATGTCAATATGTTCAAGGTTTTTGACAGTTTAATTGGGTCATATAGGGTTTGGTTAAGAGCCTTTGAAATATGATTTAAGTTTTGTTAAGTTCGGACTAAAACGGGGACTTCGGTCTAGGTTTTTAAGCGAATTATAGAAGTTAAGGTTTGAGCTCAAGTTTACGTATAAGAAATGGTTACAATTTTGTTTGTAAGGTGTTCGATAAGTGTGATTGGGAACAAGTCATTTTTGCAGCTGAGCATGTTAGAAGTCCTGGCAGTGTCTTGACAACTGTTTATGCATTTTTAAAAGGTGTGTTGATAATGAACATGGATTTTTATGTTAATGTTAGAAACATGTTGCATGCTTGGTTTTAAGAAAAGGTATGTATATGTATGAGTTTTACAAGTGATAAATATGATGACATGTTTTTGAAGGAAGTGAGTTTGTTGTTACTAATACGAACACGAACACGAAAATATAAGGCCAAGGCTTAGTAGACAGGTAAAACTGTCGCTGATATTCCCGCCGTCGAGTACCGCGGTTATACTTAGATGGATCCATCGACTTAGAGCTGATACTGAAAGTCACAACTAATGATCTGAATTCAATAAAGAAAAATTAACACGTATATGTTGATACGATATGACATGATTGGAAAGGAATATGTTTACGCTTATGTTTATATGTTTGGAGATAATGAAACTTATGTTAATTACAGTAATTTTCACTGTTGCTTGATATGTATATGTACTTGTTATTATGGTTCAGGAATGTTGGATCTTTAGACTCACTAGGGGTGATTGATTCATGTGATCATGAGGATGTGGAGACTGGAGGCGCTGAAGATTGAGTAGGCAGAGCTGGGAGTGCACATGATAACCCGATGATCTTGCATTCTTCCGCATATTATGTTTAGGAGTCAGGGGTTTTAAACAGTACGTTTCGCATGTTTATGATTTTTGTTTATGCTTTGGTGATGGCCAGAATTTTAGATATTTGTTGGTGTTCTTTTTGTTAAACAGTAACTCCTCGTTGTTGTTACATTTAAAAATTTCGTGTAAATGCAATTATTTTTCTAGTCAGTGATGGGATGAATTTTAAAACGTATGTTTAACTTATTTAAATGCTTATAAGTGTGTGTATTTTCGGTCACGACATTAAAAAAAATTATTTCCGTAGAATTTTAATTAGTATACATTTCACGTCAACTGAGCATTGGCCTTATATATCATCATATAATTATATTATCATATACTTTCATTTTAGTCACAATCAAGTCATCTTCTTCAACCTTTCATTATATTCATCACTTGTAAAAATTCATGCATATATATCATTTTTCTTTCTAACCAAGCATGCAACACGTCTTTTAGCGTTATCGTTTTTCATCATAAAATTTCATAATAAACATTCATTACGGCATTCAGGGCATAGCCAAGACGTCTAACATTTTTGCAGGTGTAAAATGACCGTTTTGCCCATGAAACCCTAACTTTCCCAATTTACCCTTGGACCTTAAAACGATGACCCAATCCATCCAAACTTAACATAAAACCTTAAAATACATCAATAAATATTTCTTAGACGTAAACATATTCTCATATACTAATTTCCCAATTCGTTTTAAAACTTAAACACATGTCCCCGTTTTAACCCAAATCGACTCAAAACTTAGCCAAACCTTTCCATACTTCAACCATAGCTTATTAACACCTAGCCATACCCTATGCACCTAAATAAAGCCATTTAAGACCCTTGAAAAATCCTAGGATGCCTACTGAAATTTCATTGCCCTTATTCGAAACCCTTGCTTAATAATCTTGCACCCCCTTCGACCCTAGCCCTTGGCCAACCAAACCAAGCCCTATCTAACTCTGATGAACCATAACCGAGCCCCTTAGACACTTCCTAGATTGATCTCTACAGCCCATTCAACACATCCCTAAGTCGCGCCCTTACATGCCTTAAACGACCCAAAACATTGTGCAACCTTTATCCTCCCTTCCCAGTCCTTGCACAACCCATTTAGGACCATAATTAGACCCCCTTAGGACCCTTGAACACATACCAAACAGCAGCTAGCAGCCGCTCCCTCCCATAAAGATTATGATCTGGATCAAATCGATTCTCTTTTGAATCTCTATACGTGCAATCCCCTTGGTTCTGGAAGATATTATCATATTCTTTTGTACAAAATTTTTGACAAAATATTTTATTTTATGATCTTCTTGTAGACCCTTAGAATAAAGGACCAAAAACGCAAACCCAGTCTCCTTTAAACCCATCGAACGTTCGAATCCTACATGCCTAATGTCCAGCCCTTAAGCATGCATCTATGGAACCTTAAACATGTTGTAAAACGTACCTTCCCTTAGCCCTACCTTGGCAGCCCCTTTGTGCATCATAATCATGCATTTAGAAACATAAAAACTCAATTTTTGTTCATGTTTTTCCATAAAACGAAAATAAAAGGAGGTTTCATATTTTTCATGTAAACATGATTAAACACATATAATATGGTATAAACAATAAGTGAAGAAATATTAAGACGTTCTTTTGCGTATTTCACGCACGAAAAACAACTTGCGATGCGAGAAACTTTAGCGGAGAGAAGACCTTGCTGAATTCCCTTCAAAAATCAAGTGGATTTGCCTTTGAAATGTGTGTGTGTGGCCATGTGATGGCTGCTCCTAGGTGTGTGTGGCGTGGGTTTAGAATAAATTCAAAGGTTTGAAATATTGATTTTGATATAAATAATTGCATAGTATGCTAGGCCCAATAACTAGGCATAATAGTCCCATTATATAGTAGAAAATTATTTCGTTTAGTAAATTTTTGAAAATATTAGCCTGAATTGCCAAAAAGTCCTTATTTTCGTCAAAAATCAATTACCGGTTTAAAATACGACTCACCGCGTAAAAAAATCTCAAAAGTTTCCATTTTCGAAAATAACACCTTAAATATACCATATATTAAATAAAGAAAAATAATCATTTAATAAAAATATTTTTCCTTTTATGGTCCCCGCTCTCCGTTCTTCGATCGAGTCCCGAATAACCTTGAAAACACAATTTTATGCATTCTAGTAGAATATCATATTTTAAACATGTAAACATGCCTACCACATTTAATTCACGCAATTAAAATATTTAATTAAACATTTTATATTTTTCGTATATTTTCATGTAGTTGGATTATGTTATTACATTTTAGACCTTACAATTCCTCCATCCCTTAAATGTAATTTCGTCCTTCAAATTAAAACTTACCGATAACTCAGGGGAGAGACTCCTCATGTCTCTCTCCGTTTCCCAATTAGCTTCCTACTCCGAATGATTTAACCACTTGACTTTGACCATTTGTACAACTTTGTTTCAGAGCCTTCTTTCTTGCCTATTCAGAATTTGTATAATTCTTTCCTCGTATGAAATATTTGGAGTCAACTGCAAAGATTCATAATTTCGTACATGCGAAGGATTCAACATTTACTTTCGCATAATCGAGATATGGAACACATTATGAACTTTTGCTAGCATCGGCAGCAACACCACTCTATAAGCTAATGTTCCAATCTTCTCTAAAATATCAAACGTTCTTATAAACCTCAGACCGAGTTTACCTTTCTTGCCAAATCTCATAACCTTCTTCATAGGTGCTACTTTCATGAATACGTGATCACCCACTGCAAACTCAAGTTCTCTTCATCGGTTATCAGCGTAGTTATTTTGTCGGCTTTATGCAGTCTTCATCCTATCTTGGATTTTGATTACTAGCTCCTGCTGTTTGCTTGATCAAGTCCGGATCAAATTTCACTCTTTCACTAACCTCGTCCCAATGTATCGGTGATCTAATTTTCCTACCATAAAGTGCCTCGTAAGGAGCCATACCTAGAGACGATTGGTAGCTTTTGTTATAGGTGAACTCCACTGGATGTAACTTTGGTTCCCAACTTCCTTGGAAATCGATCACACAAGCTCGAAGTAGATCCTCCAAAATTTGAATAAACATTTCAGACTGACCATCGGTTTGAGCATGTGAACCTCGAATCTCGGTCAAAAACAATGGAAACTAAAATCCCATGCAGTCGAACTATCTCTCGAATACAGTGTCATGGTGAATGTCGTCTTAATAGGTTAGAAAGTGTGCAGATTTTGTAAGACGATCAACTATCACCCAAATGCCATTAAATCCCTTGATAGTCCTTGGAAATCCCACTACAAAATCCATCGTAATATTTTTCCATTTTCACTCGGGAATAGGAAGTGACTTAAGCTTCCTTGCTGGCCTCTGATGCTCTGCTTTAACTTGCTTGGCATGTCAAACACTCGGATACAAAACACAAGATGTCTCGCTTCATTCCCGACCACCAATACAATGACTGCAAGTCCTTATACATCTTCGTACTTTCAGGATGAATGGAGTACGGGATATTGTGAGATTCCTTCGTAATAACCTCTCTCAGTGACTCGCCAATTAGATCCCATATTCAATCTCGGTATCAAACCTATGCTATCCTCCTCAGAATACAGCTTCCAACCATTAGACTCATTTCTCAGTCTCCATTTTTGCAACTGCTCATCAGAAGACTGGCCTTCACAGATTCTATCCCTTATAATCGACTGTACTGTGATAGTATCATGATTAGGGGCCTCGCCCCTAGCATACACTTCCAGTTCGAATCGTTGTATCTCGGATTGCAATGGTCTCTGAAGTGATAATTGAGCAACGACTGCTGTTTTTTACTCAAAGTGTCCGCAACTACATTAGCTTTGCATGGGTGGTAGCTAATATCGCAGTCGTAGTCCTTAACCAACTCTAAACATCTTTGTTGCCTCATGTTCAACTCTTTTTGGGAGAAAAAATATTTCAAGCTTTTATCATCAGTGAAAATCTTGCACTTCTCCTTATATAAGTAATATCTCCCAATCTTGTGAGAAAAATACTACTACTGCGAGCTCGAGGTAATGTGTCGGGTAATTCTTTTAATGACCCTTAAACTATCTAGACGCATAAGCTATCACTCGATCATTTTCATCAAGAATATGCCTAAACCAAGCTTCGAAGTGTCCGTGTAGAGAACATACTCTCCTTGCCTTGATGGCATCAATAGAACTAATGATGAAGTCAAAGTTTTCTTTAGTTTCTCGAAACTTTCTTGGCAGTCTGATCCACAAATAAACCTTGCATTCTTCTTTGTCAAGGTGGTCAAGGGTACTGCAATAGAAGAGAATCCTTGAATGAACTTACGATAGTAGCCAGCTAGACCCAAGAAACTACGGATCTTGGTTATACTCTTTGGTTCTGGCCACTCTCTAAATGCCTCGACCTTGCTGGAATCAACCTCAACTCCATCTCTAGATATAATGTGGCCTAAGAATGCCACTCTCTCGAGCGAAAACTCGCACTTACTGAATTTAGAGAACAAATTTCTAACTTGCAGTATTTGTAGTGCCATCCTTAAGTTTTGACTATGCTCCTCTTTGCTCATCGAGTAAATCAGAATATCATTTATGAAGACTGTGATAAACTGATCTAGATATGGCTGAAATACGCAATTAATGAGATCCACGAAAATCACTGGCTCATAAGTCAACCCGAATGACATCACCATAAACTCATATTGCCCATATCGAGTCCTAAAAGCCGTCTTATGAACGTCAGACTCCTTGACTTTCATGTGATGTTATCCCGAATGAAGATCTATATATCTTTTAGAGAATCGATACTCCTTGCAATTGATCAAATAAATCATCGATTCTAGGCAAGGGATACTTGTTTTTGCTAGTGACTCTGTTAAGCTCTTTATAATCAATGCAGAGTCGAATACAACCATTTATTTTCTTCACAAATAATACCGGTGCGTCCCATGGAGAAAAACTCGGGCGAATAAAAACTTTGTCCAGCAAATCTTGAATTTGATCATTCAGCTCTTTCATTTCGGCAGGTGCTAGACGATATGGTGCCTTAGAAATGCACAGTGCCCGACAACATCTCAATAGAAAATTCCACATCTCGGTCCGCTGGAATGCCAGAAACGTATTCAGGGAAGACACTAGGAAAGCCTCTGACAACCTCAACATCCTCTACCTTCCGACAGATAGGAACATGTGTTGAAGTAACACATGCTAGAAAAGCTTGCCAGTCTCACTTCATAAGCTTCCTCGCATAGATGCAAGAGATAATGTGCTGCATTTGCTTGTTCCTTGATGCCTCAAAGACAAAAGATTTTCTGCTTAGCAGTCGAATAGATACTGACTTCTGCCGAAAATCTATCAAAGCTCCATTCAAAGATAGCTAATCCATGCCAAGAATGATGTCAAATTCAGGCATCGGGAGTATGTAAGATCTGCCTGAACCATATCTTTTTGTAAACGAAGCTCCAACTTCTTCACAATACTCTTAGTAACCATTTGATCACCAGAAGAATAGAAACTTTATAGCCCAATTCCAAATCCTCGGGTATAATCTTTAGTCGCTTGATGAACGTTCGGATATAAATGAGTGTGTAGCTCCCGAATCCAGCAATGCATAGGTTGCTACACCTAAAATGAATATCTTTCCTGCGACAAATATACTATCAAATCTAATCGTGTTGAAAATTAAAGAATTCTCATCATTAATCACCAAAAATTTGTCGAAAATTACACAATTTTACCCAAATAATTTTTCAAATTTGAATTTAAATCCTTAAAATTTCGAATTTTCTTCATTTTTGGCCTTAAATTTTCGAAAATTACATCTTAGCCCGATTAAATTCCACATTCCATCAATTCCAGCTCTAAACTCTCGAAAATTATTGTTTTGATCCCTAAAATTCCATAAATTGCGGAAACAACCAATATTTATCTAGAATTTACAAAATAGCCCCTGAACTTTACAAACTTTGAAATTGTAGTCCTTGAATTTTTGAAATTCCAGATTCTACCTTAGAATTTTGGGTTTTCTCAATTTCAGTCCCTGGATTACCTAAAAAATCTCGGTTTAGCCCTTGAGTTCTCGGCCTAGTTCAATTAAGCCCCTTAAATTCTCGGTTTTGCACTCTAGCCCCAATATTTTTGAATTATAAACCATTTGCCCCATAAATTTGGTCCCTTCATTTTTAAATCCTAAAATTCTTATTTTTTATTCAGTTTATTCCTTTACATTATTAAGGCTTATATTTTATGCTCAATTTCTATAATTCTCAATGTTGTCCCTTAAATCCAACTATAGTAGAGCATGCAACCTATTTTCCTCTAAGTTCTTCATTATCGCAATCAATTCTCATAACCAATTTAACATTTAATGCAACAAAAGCAATATAAAAATGTTAAAAAACTAGGTTACCAGCGATCAAAGTCAGTTTCTGGCTCTTTCTCAGCTTCCTCAGCATGCATAATATAAGCTCTGCCAACAGTTGGTCCTTTCTTCTTTGGTAATCAACAGCTTTATGTCATTTCTCCTTGCATATTAAGTACTTGTATGTTCCTCACATGCACTTGCCAAAGTGTGAGAGATTGCATTCTTTACACAGTGGTCTCTCTTCAGGTTTTGGTGCTTCCAGACTATAGTGTCTTCTGTTGCCTCGGTTTTTTCTATTATGCTTGCGGCTTTTGCTGCTCTTGAGCTTTAGGAAGTCTCATAAATTATCTCTTATTCGGCTGAGAATTCTGCTGGTGCTGCTGTCTCTTGCGCTACATATCAAAATCAATATCTTTCAGGGCTTTCTTAGCTTGGAATGCAAAAACAGTGGCAGCTGCTAATCCGTCTGTCGCATCAACATCACATCACGACGTATAGTAGGTCAAAGACCATCCATGAAGTGCCTCGGTTTCTCAGTAGCGTCCCTAGCAATAAGGGGCAAAAAGTGACAACCCATATCAAATTTCCTAACGAACTCAGCCACAGTCGTGTCTCCCTAATGGAGACTCAGGATATCACTCTTCAAGCGCCCTCGGACGTTAGCAGTAAAATACTTCTCGTAGAAAGTGTTCGTAAATTGCACCCAAGTGAAGGTGGCTAGATTAACACAATGTTCAGCTCCTTCATACCAAAGAGAAGCATCATCTCGCAACATGTAAGTAGCACATCTAATTCGTTCAGCATCTCCCATATTCAGTTAATGGAAATTCACCTCGAGGGATCTAACCCAACCCTAAGCAGTAAATGGGTCGGTGGTGCCAAAAAATTCCTTCGGACCCAGCCTCCGAAACATATCATACATGTCGTGATGTGGCCTCGAAGCCTGTAGAGCCTGCTGCTCAAAGAAACATGTCATGCCCTCTAGAACACGAGTAGCAGCATCCTCATTAGGAGGTGGGGGTGCATTCCCTTGAAGATCCTCATTAGTCTCGGCTTGCTAGGTGTGCGTCTAAGAGGCATTATATCTGAATGTTTTCCAAATTCCAAACGTCACCAACATGCATTTAAATCTAAACTTAATCATGCAGCATATAAGAATCCATTTTGAGCAATTTTAAGCATAAATATCAGTTGACTTCAAAAAGCTTTCAAATATGTAACTTAAACATATATACCATGTAAACATGCATGTACCATCATAAAAATCATTTAAAGTATTTAAACTTACAGAATTGAGGCTTGACGACTGAGCTTTCCGGAACTGGCGATGGCATAACCCTTTGCAAGAACAATGCTTGATACCAACCGAAACGTCTACTACTCATTTTTCTTTAAAATATACCAGGAAATTTTTTTTCTTCCCCTAAGCTTTCGGTCAAAATATATCAATATATATAAATATATAATTTTGCACCATTTAAAATAACTTACCAAATATTTTACTTAGAATCTAAAAGGTATTACAAAACGTAGAATCGTCAACCAAAACCTAAAACTTACATTTTCCAAAATAAAGTGTAAACTCTTTTATCCTCTCAAAATCACTCAAAAGCATAAAAGTCATAAACGCCATCAAAATCTTTAAGTAATATTAAATCATATAAGTGCATAAAAAATAACAAAAGGTCTTCGAGTAATGTGCGTCATCAACCCAACTAGTTCAACCTATCAAGTCCTCCATCATAAACCAAATCATGCTAACCTGCATCGATCACACCTAGTCAGTCTATTAACTCAGCAAACCTTAACCATGATAACTAGTAATACATGTACATTCACAAGTAATAGTGAAAGATACTTTTAATAAAATAGTTTTTTATGAACATGAATAACTTTAAATCCTTTTTCCATTCATCATATCATTTTTTCTTTCATCATATACATATACATTTCCTTTTTATTAAATTCAGATCATTAATTTTTACTTTCTTTTTAGCTTTGGTCGATGGATTATATATATATATATATATATATATATATATATATATAAATATAATTTTTTTCTTAAAATCAAGCATGTATCACGTCTTTTAGCGGTTAAAGTTTTTCACCTTAAATTTCATAATCTTTTAAAATAACCATTTTATTATTCATTACAACATTCAGGGCATAGCCAAGACGTATAACATTTTTCAGGTGTAAAATGACTGTTTTTCCTCTAATACGCTAACTTTCCAAATTTACCCTTGGACCTTAAAACGACGATCCAGATCCATCCAAATTAACATAACACCTTAAAATATACTCATAAACATTTCTTAGACATAAAATTAAGCTCCACGGCTAATTTATCAATTCATTTAAAAACTTAAACCTACGTCCCAGTTTTAACCCGAATCGACTCAATACTTAACAAAACCTTGCCAAACTTGAACCATAGATTATTAACACCTAACCATACCCTATGCAACTAAATCAAGCCATTTAAGACCCTTGAAAAATCCTAGGATGTGTACTGAAATTCCATTGCCCTAATTCGAAACCCTAGCTTCATAATCTTGCACCCGCTTTGACCCTAGCCTTTGGCTGACCCAACCAGGGCCTAGATGACCCTACAGAGACCCTAACCGAGACCCTTAGACACTTCCTAGACCAGCACTACAGCCCATGCAACACAGCCCTAAGCCGGGCACCTACATGCTTTAAACGACCCAAAACGACGTGCAACAGTTATCCTTCTTTTTAAGCCCTTGAACAGCCCATCTAGGACCATGACCCTTTAACACCTCCCAAACAGCAGCTAGCAGCCGCTCCCTCCTAGGACCAAAAACGCAAACGCTAGTCCTCTTTAAACCCATAGAACGTGCGGCTCCTACATGCCTACTGTCCAGCCCTTAAGCATGTATTTATGGACCCTTAAACATATTGAAAAACATCCATTCCTATATCCCTATCATGACAGCCCCTTTGTGTATCATATTCATTAATTTAGAAACATAAAAACTCAAGTTTTATTCATATTTTGCCATAAAAACGAAAATAAAAAGAGGGTTGCATATTTTCCATACAAACATGATTAAACACACATAATATGGTATGAAAGATGAGTGAAGGAAGATTAAGGCATGCTTTTGCGTATTTCACGTACGAAAAACAACTTGTGATGCGAGGAACGTTGGAGAAGAGAAGACCTTGCTTACTTCCCTTCAAAAATCACGTGGATTTGCCTTTGAAAAGTGTGTGTGTGTGGGCGTGTTATGGCTGCCCTAAGAGTCCTAGGTGTGTGTGGCGTGGGTTTAGAATAAATTCTAGGGTTTAAAAGCTTGATTTTGATATAAATTATTGTATAGTAAGCTAGGCCCAATAACTTAGTATAATAGGCCCATTATACAGTGGGAAAAATATTTTTTTAGGAACGTTTTTGAAAATATTAGCTGAATTCCCAAAAATTCCATATTTTCGTCAAAAATCGATTACCAGTTTGAAATACGACTCGGTGCGTAAAAACACCTCTATTTTCAAAAATAACACCTTAAATGTACCATATAATAAATAATTAAAAATACTTATTTAATAAAATATTTTTCTTTTATGGTTCCCGGTCTCCGGTCCTCGATCGCGTCCCAAATAACCTTTAAAACTACAGTTTTATGCATTCTAGTATAAAGACATATTTTAAACATGTAAACATGCCTACCAAATTTTATTCATGTAATTAAAATAATTTAATTAAGCATTTTTCATTTTTCCTAGATTTGTATGCAGTTGGATTACGTTATCGCATTTTGAACATTACATCATTATTTAATTTATATTTCAGTTGATTGATTTATATCGAGAAACAAGATCTTAGGATCAGTTCCACAAAGAACCGACTCATATTTGGAAAAGGCAGCAAAAATCCTATATGTTTATTAAAACCCCCTTCTAAATACTTAAACTCCCTTAACCGATCCTATCAAGTTTTATTAGAGTGATTAATCTTGCCTTGAATACTTCGAATGCTCAAACTGATACAGATCATCATGTCTTAATTCAACAAGATTCTCATGTTCTCCAGGGAAGAGTTTAATGATTGAAAGATAAGAAAGCAGACTCATCTAGTTGCATAGGATTATGACATGTGGTATGTCATAACAAGTGGACCCATTAAGATCATGAAAGCCAACACAGCTGTTTATATTATTGATAGAGCACCACATCGAATAGAGAAGCCACGAGATGAGTGGATCTCTTAAGATAATAGAAAAGCTAACTTGGACAATGCTGCCAAGGACATTTTGTATAAAACTTTTGACAAAAACAAATTTAGAAAAATCCAAATGTGTAAATCAGCTAAGAAAATCTGGGAAAAGCTGATTCAGTTATGCGAATGAAATGAACAGATAAAAGAAAACAATTTGTCAGTTGCTGTTTAGAAATTTGACAACATCAAGATGAAATATGGAGAATCGATGACTGACTTTAATGCTTAATACATAACATAATTCAAAACTTTAAAACTTACAGACTTGAGGTGTGGCTTCATGAGCTTCTCGCAACTGGCAATAGGCATAACCCTTTACAAGAACACCGATCTCATACCAACTGTAACGTACCGTACTTTACACTACTTAAAATTTGCGGAAAAATAAAAATTTTCTAAAATATAAAATAAACTTTCGAATTTGCATTAAATTGTCTCGTTCGTCTAAAATCATTTGTCGTAAACCAACCACACTCAAGTTTTTAAACCATCAAAAAGTATTTGCAATAAAAGATCACCATAGAAATTTTTCTAACGAAAATACTTGTTTTAGAACATCATAAACAAACATGAAATCAGAGTATTTGAAACTTTCATAAATTCTTAAAAACATGGCGGTCCTCGTGTTTAGCCCCAAGCTCAGTCCAAGCCAGCTCACTGGTCCTCACCCCTCGTCTCCTCAAATGCATCCTCACCTGCATCGATCAAGTCTAGTGAGTTTAAAGACTCAACACGTATAAACTGGAAGTAGCAAGTAATACGTAATGAAATAACATGCAACTTTAAAATAGAACATACATACTTGAACTTTAACATGCTTGTAAAAGCTTGATCTTACATACATTACATAGACGTGCCATAACGTGAAACTTTTCTTAAACATTCTTGCACACTTGTACATATTTGAACATCTATAACTTCATCATTTTGCGTAGAGGCATGTTTCAAACCAAGTGACCCATACATAAATACTCCTGATAAGACTAAACCACAGTACTCGGCTGACAAGGACGATCCACTGCCACATACATGAGATCCCCGTTCATGCTTTAACGGGTGGATTGGTCCCTGGTCATGATTTACCACTTTCCAATCATGATCTAAACCCGTTCATGATTTAACGAGGTGGATTGGTCCCTAGTCATGCTTTACCGCTTTCCAATCCCATACATAAATTTGGTCACAAGACATTTAGTATACCTCAAAAACTTAAAAGTATTTTCTTTGCACGTCGAACATACTTACTTGGTGTTGAGGGATTCGTTAGGACCTCGCTTGGGGCCAATGCTGCACATACTAACACAATATAAAGTGCTTAGCTTTCATACTTAGACGTACTACTCGTACTCAACCTCGAAGTAAAAGTGGCTTATGATGTTCTAGAACCTTCGGGACTTGACCTCGTTTAATCATACTAACCATGGCATCAAACCCCGAAACAAGCTCTAAAATGATATGTGAACATTTCCCAAACAATAAAAGATAAGGACTCATTATTGAAACCTAAAGAAAAAAAAGAACCAAAACTCCCTCCAGATGGCCCCGCGCTCGGGAGGTGATATATTACCGCTCGAGCGCCAGGTCGACTGGCCTCGGACAGAAAGAGTGGCGCTCGGGCAGAAAGAAGTTACCGCTTGGGCGCCGAGCCTTCAAGAATATACTCCTGACAGTGAAGGTGGCGCTCAGGCGGTAAAATGTTACCGCTCGGGCGCCGAGTGCACTGGACTCCGCGACTTGAAGCTTAATACTCCTAACTATATCATACAAATTAGTGACCCAATCCATCGAGACTCGTCCTAGGGCGCTATGACACTGACTCGAATCCATAAAATGCCCCAAACGTTCTCAAAGAGTCGACGCACCATACTCAATGCAATAAACCCATAAACTCAATTTTGACACCAATTGTTTCCTACGATTTCTAATGCAACCAACGACTATTGACACGAAACAAAGCATCAAAACTCATCCCAAACTCATACTCCATATACCTAAACACAGAAGTGATCACCCGACGGTTCCCAACGAAGCCTGCAACAGATAAACTTTAAGAACACATCAATAACATAATTTTCAGAAAACGCAGTTTGAGCGGTACCACGAAAATCACCATAACTCACTCAATTGTTATCCAAATATTTCGAATTTTATATCAAATCGAAGGTATCAAAACGTTTCATATGTTGAAAGTTTTCCCAAATTCTTGATCGAAAAATCGCAATTTTCAAAATACTGTGAAAAACAAAAATTTAGATCTAAAATTTATTTCAAAACTGATCCAACCAATTTTTTGCTCAAACTATGAACATCGTACATGAATTTTACGCATAATAAACATCAACATAACTACTGTGACAAGATCGACGCAGGAACAACAAAATATACGGGCCTTTAAATCTTTAACGTTACCGAAACGACGACTCCGACGTGGGAAGGAAGCGATGGTTGATCTGGGATGATCGTGTAACGATTTTCTTCAACAAAACTTACAAAAAACTGCTGGAGAAATAAAAGGAAAGGGGCGACTGTTCTTGCTTCAAGGAACCCTAGTTTTCCTTCTCTCAAAAATATGAATATCTGAATTGATATATGTGTGTGTGTTGTGTGTGTTAAAACATGTATGTGTGTGTGTGTCTCGGTGTGTGTGTGAGTGTTTAGTCAAATTAGGGGATTAAAAATATTGCTTAACTAAAAATTAACCCCGAATTAAAAGTTAATTAAACACTAAGTAAAATACTAACTCCTCCCAAAATACTAGCATCTTAAAAATTGAAATAAAATACACAATAGGTACATCTTTTAAAATTCTGAAATTTTAGAATCACCTAATAACCAAATTAGGCTTTTAAAATGCTACAACTAAATAAATTATTTTAAATGCCCCATCCTTAACTTAAAATAAAATACCACATTTTAAAGTTGCCAAAATCGTCACCGGATCTCTTTTCCTCGATCCCGCATTGAATAATCGCCTGAAACATGAAACTCGAGACATAATTTAACGTGCATCACATAAACATTTAAATAATGCAATTTAAATAAATCATGCATCACTAAAAATCATTTTAAATTTAAATAAATGATTTAAAAATTAAATAAATGCATGAGTTTTACGTGTACTGATTTTGGGCTCTACGAAGAGTCATCAGTAAAGTAAAAGAACTGAATGCAATTAGAAGAGTGCACTCAAATCAAGAGATTGCCCTGAAAGTTATTTGGCCTTCCCAAGGAGTTAGATGTTAAAACCATGGCTATGAGGCAATCTAAAGATTTGAACAAGGTGGAATTACATGATCTATTTGTGGATCTAAAAGCCTACGAATTTGAGATGCAAACCAGAGAAGGCGAGCGAACAATTCCATCAGTTACAACTGCTCTAAGCGCACTGAAATTGGAACCATCAGTTTCAGTTGAGAAGTCATCAGAACAATTAAGCAATGATGCAATGTCATTGTTTGTGATAAATTTTGGAAAGTTCATGTGAAAGAATCAAGGTTCTTTTCAAAGAAATTATCAAAAAAATAAATCCAAGGAGGAACCTATTGTGTGTTTCAAATGTGGAAAGAATGATCATTTCATTGTTGACTATTCAAAGCCTAAAAAGGATAGTAGGAGATCATTTGAGAAGAGTAAAAAACCCTTCGAGCACAGATGAAGATTCATGGATGAGAAGAAGTCATCCAAGGAGAAGCACAAAGCTTTGATAATAGAAGAAAACAAGTCAAAGTGGACTGACTCTGACAGCGAAGCATCTGAAACTGAGAGCTCAAGAAGCTCAAGTAATGAAGAGGAGGTGAAATGCCTAATGGCTGATGATGCTGAGCTGGAGTCCAGCAGTGAGCATGTATTTAACTTTAACTCAACTGATTTGACATGAGAAGAGCTTATCACTACAGAGCATGATATGGTAAATGAGTACCGCAAGCTAGGTATCTCCTTTGAGGAAGCTAAGGCAAAGCAAAATGATACCTCAACTCACACAGCTGATAGTCCAAAATCAGTTGAGAGCTTAAATGTCAAAGAGGAGATTGTTAAGATGATAGTAGAAAAGAGAGAAAACAGTTTTTTGATTCAGCAGTTGAGATTAGAAAACTCAAAACTTACTGCAGTAAATCACGCTTGGATTAAGTCGTCATTAATGTAGAATGAAATGCAAGGGTCACAAAAACTAGTAGGAGATAAAATTTGTTTCGGCTTCAATAGCTAAGATGAACCCTCAACCAGTGGTAATATGCCAAAACTGAATACGAGAAAAGGGAAATATGAAATGTCTACTACTCATTTTTCTTCAAAATATACTAGAGAAATTTTTTTCCTTCCTTTTAAACTTTCGGCCGAAATATACATATACATATCTATATGCATTTTCGCACCATTTAAAGTAACTCAACCAACTATTTTACTCAAAATCAAAAACGCAATGCAAAATGTAAAATCGTCAAACCAAAACCTAAAGCTAGCATTTTTCAAAAATAGCATAAACTCTTAAATTCTCTCAAAAACCACTCAACAACATGAAAGTCATAAAATCTTTAAAGTACTCTTAAATCATAATAGTGCGGAACAACTAGCATCGATCCTCGGGTTATGTGTACCATCAGTCTAGCTAGTTCAACCATCAAGTCCTCCTATATGATCATAACATCCTCAATTGCTTCATTCACACCTAAAAATTATAACAAGTAGTACGTATACATTCACATGCAATAGTTAAAAATATTTTTAATAAAATAGCTTTTCATGAATATGCATAAACAATAAACATTTTTCCTTTCATCATATCATTTTACTTTCATCATATACATGTATGTCTCTCTTTAATTTAATTCAGATCATTAATTGTGACTTTCATATTAGCTGTTGGTCGATTGATCAATCTTACGTATTACCATGGTACCAGGCGGCAGGGACATCAGCGACACTCTCACCCGTAAACTGAGTTTTGGCCTTACATGTCATCATTTCCTTTCCTATTCGAATTCGTTTTAGTCACAATAAAATCACCTCCTTCAAACCTATTATCATACCCACCACTTATAAAAAATCATGCATTTAACATTTTCTTTTAAACCAAGCATACAACACATTTTTTATCATTTGTTGTTTTCCATCATAAAATTTCATACCCATTGTAAATAAACTTTTTATCATTCATTAAGCATTCAGCGCACTGATAGGACATCTAACATTTTTTGGGTGTAAAATGACCGTTTTTCCTCTGAAACCCTAACTTTCCCAATTTTATCCTTAAACCTTAAAATGACGCCCCGAATCCATCCAAACATACCATAACACCTGAAAACACGCCTATAAACATTTCTTAGATGTAAACATAATCTCCTCAACTAAATTCGGCATTCGTTTTAAAACTTTGAACGACGTCCAGTTTTTAACCCGAATCGACTCGAAACTTAACCAACCTTGCCAAACTTAATCCAGAGCTTATTAAAACACAACTAACCCTTTTTCAACCCAAATCAAGCCAATTAAAACCTATAGAATTGCAACACTCGTGACTAAATTACATAATCAGTGCAGAAGCTTTGAAACATAATTTGGAGAAAAGATGTAATTTTAAAAAAAATTGGACAGCATCTCTCCGCAAATAGGACATGCTACCTGTCTCAAGCAATACATAAATCACATGCAAAAGCTTTCATATACATCAGATACCATTTAATATAGTATCCACACATATTTCTAATTTCAAATACCAAAACAAGATTTACAATATTTTCCAAAATAACCAAAACCTCATCTCCTGCCGTAAGCACTAAGAGGGTTCAACACATCAAAATAGCATCCAACCACTATCTCCAAAGTTTTTCATATTCCCTTCTCTCTCTTCGACAACTCAGGGATGATCAGTCTTTCTTACTTGTGCCTGCATCACATGAACATAACTGGAATGAGTATAAAACTCAGAAAATGGAGTCAATAATAACAAGATACATATTTATAATTTTATTGAAAAACATAAAATGGATAGCCTCAATTTAATTTTGTTGAAAACATTATCCGTCTCATTTCATAAACGTCGAATCATCATTAATATCATCCTTCAAGAATCATAATACCACAACACATAGGGATGATATTCATTTCATTGATTAACTGAAGAATTGATAGTTCTTATAAGATAGTTCATTCATTGCTAACCCTCTTCGTAAAAACAAATCTCATAGGAGGGACACGTACCTCTGCATAAAATGCATCTTATAAGAGAGCACATGTTTTCATCTTTAATTGACCAATTACATTGAGGATTTAGAATTGCAAGAGGAAACACCGCTACTGTCACTATCAATCCAATCATTCAATCATATAAAACTTCATTCGGACATTTTATCGAACACATTAGAGACATCATTTAAAGTTTTAACTCATTGCATTCAAAAATGCATATAATTGCACTACCATATACACATATTTACATATATATATATAATGAATGAAATTTGAAAGGAGTTAACGTCATAAAATCATCAAAACACATACATACAGGATCATGTGATGCATTTAAGAAATGATTTTACTTACAACACTTGGAGCAATTGGTTTCCTAAACCTTGACAATGATCCTACAACAATAAACCCAATAACTAACAATCAACACCCAAATAATAACCTTAAATGATAATTTAATCCAATACATCAATCACAACTATCATCCCCCAACTTTACCATATATCAACAACTCAAGAACAAGAAGAAAAACCACTTACCTTTGCTCCATTAACTAAAAAGATGAAGTTCCAACTCCGGATTGAAGATTAATTGCCAGATTGAATGAGAGAAGAAGAAGAAGATGAAGAACCCTAGCTTAGAATCGATGGAGAAGAGAAAGAAAGAGAAGAAAATGAGGAAAAAATTGTGTCTCAATCGATTTTATACCTTAAAACACCCAAAACACGCTTTAACACTTCGCTGGCGCCCAGGCGGACATCTTTTACCACCTTAGCGCGGAACTCTCGGCCAAAAACACAAAATTTTTGAACTAGGCGCGCTCGGGCGGACAACTCCTTCCGCTCGGGCGCGCCCTGCGCACAGCTACAACAAATATCGCTTCCAAAACGCCTCTTCCCCTCATAATTAGGAAAAGTGGTAAACATGAAAGTTGTAGCTCTATGTCTTTGCTTGCATCTCCAATTAGCCTCATGCCATTTAAAGGTCCAAGTAAAGAGTTATGCTCAATCTCCCAACATGTGTCACTGGATGAATGCTGATACACACGACATATTTCGGGGCGCTTTTGGCTTGTCTTCCACAATGATTTGAACAAAACTCAAAACATAAAATTTATAGCCTTATGTCTTATACTTCTAATGAAAGTGGCCTCACATCATTCCGATCAATATACAAAACATTAATCTAAAAACCACAATTACTGCCACAATTTCATACCGTTTCAGCACTTCCATTATCTATTTGGCTTAAGATCAACTTTATATCCTACCCATCCATTCTCTGTTTCATTCTATATCATTCAATACCATTCATATCATATCTTGAAGCCATAAAACATCACTATTACATCACATATCCCTAACGATCATCATAATAAACCATTAAAAGGAATAATGAACATATTTAATCATAATCATTACCTTAAATCATAAACATACGAATGTCTGGGCGTTACAATTCTTCCCTCCTTAAGAAATTTCGTCCCCGAAATTGCCATTACTCTGCAAATAATTCAGGATATCGCTGCTTCATTTCCTCCTCTCGCTCCCACGTTTCTTCTTCAACCAACTGATACGCCAAAGAATCTTGATAATTCTGATCTCCTTATTCCTCAGTACTTTAACCTTGCGATCTAAAATCTGGATTGGTACTTATTGATAAGTCAAGTTCGGCATCAGATCCAACAGTTCATGTCTGAGAACATGGGAAGGGTTTGTGATGTACTTCCTGAGCATTGAGACGTGAAATACATTGTGGACTCTATCCAAGTTCGGCGGTAAGGCGAGACGATATTCTCTTTCTCCAATCCTCGATATGCTCTTTCTCCAATCCTGTCTAGAATTTCAAATAGGCCGATAAATCTTGGGCTCAGCTTTCCTTTCCTGCCAAATCTCATAATACTTTGAGAGTAGAAATTCTGAAAAATACGTGATCTCCAACTTTAAACTCCAAAGGCCTTCTTCGGTTATCGGCATAACTTTTCTGTTTGGATTGGGCCGTCTTCATTCTGTCCCGAATTAAAGCAATCACATCAGCTGTCTGTTGGACCAATTCTGGTCCTAACATCTTTCTTTCACCGACTTCATCCCAGTTCAATGGTGACCTACATTTCCTGCCGTACAATGCCTCGTATGGTGCCATGCCAATCGTCGCCTGATAACTATTGTTATATGTAAATTCTGCAAGTGGCAATTTAGAATCCCAGCTACCAAAAAAATCAATCGTGCAGGCTCGTAGAATATCTTCAAGAATCTGAATCACCCTCTCTGACTGCCCGTCACTCTGAGGTGATATGCTGTGCTAAAAGCCAACCTATTGCCCAAGGCTCTGTGCAAGCTCTTCCAGAATTCAGAAGTAAACCTTGGGTCACGATCAGATACAACTGACACAGGGATACCATGAAGTCTCACAATCTCAGCTACATAGACTTCAGCATACTGGTTCATTGTAAAAGTTGTCTTGACCGGAAGAAAATGAGCTGACTTGGTAAACTATCAACAATCACCCAAATGGAGTTGTAACCCTTTGGTGTTCTTGGAAGTCCCGTTACGAAGTCCATCGTGATGTGCTCCCACTTTCACTGAGATATTTGGAGGGATTGCAACGTTCCAGCATGTCTTTGATGCTCAATCTTTACCTTCTGACATGTTAGACATTCAGATGTAAACTTTGCGATATCATTTTTCATACCTGGCCACCAGTATAGACGTCGGAGATCCTGATACATCTTGGTGCTACCTAGATGTATCGAGTATGGTGCGGTATGAGACTCAATCAAAACATCCCGATGAATTTCATTACCACTGGAAACACATATCCGACCTCTCCACGTTAACAAATCATCAGTGTTCATTGCAAACTCTCTATTTCCCTTCTCATCGGCTTTGGATCGCAATTCCATAAATTTATTATCATTAGGCTACTCCTGTCATATCCTATCTGTTAACGTAGGTCGAATAACCAAAGCTGAAAGTCTAGCTGATGGTCCCTTGCTCTACCATAGCGATCATGCTCCTTTGAAGATCCAATAAAAACGGCTTCTGAATCAACGAGCTCAAAGAAGAAACTGACTTGCGGCTCAGAGCATCTGCAACGACGTTTGCTTTACCTAGGTGGTAGCTAATGGTCACATCATAATCTTTAAAAAGTTCTAACCACCTCCTCTGCCGCATATTGAGTTCCATCTGTGAGAATAGATATTTCAAGCTCTTGTGATCTGTGAAAACTTCACATTTCTCGCCATACAGATAATGAATCCATATTTTCAATGCGAATACTACAGCCGCCAATTCAAGATTGTGTGTGGGATAATTTTTCTCGTAGTCCTTCAACTGACGAGAAGCATAAGTTATTACTTTCCCATGCTGCATCAGTACAGCTCCAAGTCCCATCTTTGACGCATCAGTGTATACAATAAAATCTTCAGTTCCACACGGAAGTGCTAGGATAGGTGCTGATGTCAACTTGTCTTTCAACACTTGAAATCCGTGTTGGCACTCGTTTGTCCACTCAAACTTCACAGCTTTCCTCGTCAGATTGGTTAATGGCAGGGCTATTTTTGAGAAATTGGCAATAAAACGTCGATAATAACCAGCCAAACCAAGTAAACTACGCACCTCGGAGACTGTCGTAGGAATAAGCCATTGCTTAATCGCATCAATCTTCATGGGATCCACTGCAATGCCGTCTCTCGAAATGATATGGCCCAGAAATGATGCTTGCTTTAACCAGAATTCACACTTTTCAACTTTGCGTATAACTGCTTTTCCACCAATAACTGCAATATAGTTCTGAGATTCTCGGTATGAAGTTCCCGAGTCTTTGAATAAATCAGGATATCGTCAATGAAAACGATAACGAAGCTATCCAGATATGGCTTGAAGATCCGGTTCATTAGATCCACTGAAGACAGACGGAGCGTTCGTCAACCCGAATGACATGACTAAGAACTCATAATGGCCATACCTGGTTCTGAATGCAGTTTTAGGGACGTCGGCTTCCCTAACTTTCAGCTGATAATAACCCGAACGCAGGTCGATCTTTGAAAACACTATCGCTCCCTGTAGCTGATCAAAGAGATCGTCAATCCTCGGCATTGGATATTTATTCTTGATCGTGACTTTTTTGATCTCTCTGTAATCAATGCATAACCACAAAGATCCATCTTTATTTTTGACAAATAAAACTTGAGCTCCCTACAGAGAAGAACTCGGATGAATAAAGCCTTTGTCTAATAGATCCTGCAACTGATTTTTCAGTTCCTTCATTTCAGTCAGGGCCATTCAGTAAGGAGCTTTCGAAATAGGACCAGTACCTGGAACCACGTCAATCACAAACTCAAATTCACGGTCAGGTGGCAATCCAGGCACATCATCTTCAAATACGTCAAGAAAATCCTAAACTACCTAAATCTGATTCAACTTCATTGTCATCTCAGTATTCACATCTATTACAGCAGCTAAAACCTCTGACACCCCTTTGATATTATTTCTTGAGCTTTGAGACAAGAAATATAAGGAGTACAAATCGAAATACCTGAACTCTGGAAAATTCCGCTATCATCATCTTCTGTAAAGCATCGCACCGTCTTAGCCACGCAGTCAATAACGGCACGATTTGACGATAGCCAGTCCATTCCCAAAATAACATCAAATGACACCATGGGAATAATAATAAGATCAGCAAAATAGATTTCTCATTCACTTGTACTGTACAAACCTTTAAGAATAATAGAAGGCCATAATTCGTCTCTCGATGGCAACAAAATACTATAGTGGAGGGGTTCATAAGATGGAACAACATTCAAGGAGCGCAAGAAAATTGCAGACATAATAGAATGCGTAGCACCAGTGTCAATCAATGTAATAGCGGCCTTGCCTGAAATTAAGATAGTACCTGATATAACAGAAGAATCAGGATTTACGTCTTCTTTGGTCATTTAGAAGATTCTGCCTAGAACCCTATCTTTCCCTTTCTCACCCTTTACTGGACAATTTTTGATAACATGTCCAACACCTCCACAACGAAAGCATCGATTAATTCCAACCAAACACTCACCTGTATGCATTTTGCCACATTTTGGACATACATGCCGATCATATGCAGGCGGTGGCATAGGAGATTTGGGTCGATGCTCCTCTTTCTCTTTGCCTCTAAACTTGCCCTTACCTTTCCATCCAAAACCTTATCTTGGCGCTTCAATTGTCTTTCTTTTTCAATTTCCTTCTCGTTCCTGCTCAGCCATCCTAGCTTTTTCAACAATCTCTTTATATGAAGCATCTTTATACATTCGAACTTCTCTTTTAATTTCAGCCCGAACACCTCTAAGAAAATGCTCGCCCTTTTCGATGTCATTGCTGGCCAGATATGGGGCAAACTGACACCCCTCTTCGAATTTGAGAATATACTCTTGCATTGACATATTTCCTTGCTTCAGTTCTAGAAATTCCTTCACTTTCTGACTTCGAACAACTCGAGAAAAATATTTATCGTAGATAATCTTTAAACTCTGCAACTTGAGTGCCGAGACATTAACTGATACCTTGGTGGCGTTCCACCAAATCCTCGCCGCCTTGGTCAGTAGAAAAATGGAACAGCTGACTCGATCGTTATCGTCAAACTGAAGATAATCATAAATATCCTCCACAGCTTTGAACCCATTCCAAGGCAACCATGGGATCAGTGCTACCATCAAATTCTTGTGGCTTCATCTTACGAAATCTTTCGTATGCGCCTTCACTACTGGGCTCGGGCCTCACTTGCTCTCTCTCTCTCCCTCGCCTTGCATTCTGCATCTTTAAGAGCTGCTGGATTTGCTCGCCATGTACCTTGGCCTGTTTTTTCAGTAACTTGCTAAATTCATCAACCACTCTAGATGATGAACTATCCTCCACTTCTGATACTTTACGCTTAGGCGGCATGATCCTATGATACATATTAGTTTAAAACCATTTCCACACATAACATATCATAATTATTGAGGATACACATCCATATTATATCAAATGATGTAAGTACATACATATCGAATTGTCGACAGCAGAGAAAGTCATATGCCAAATCATTGGTCCGAAAATCTCGGCTCTGATACCACTAAATGTAACACTCGTGACTAAATTATATAATCAGTGCAGAAGCTTTGAAATATAATTTGGAGAAAATGTGTAATTTTAAAAAAAATTGGGCTGCATCTCCCCGCAAATAGGACATGAAACGGGTCTCAAACAACACATAAATCACATGCAAAAGATTTCATATACATCAGATACCATTTAATATAGTATCTACACATATTTCTAATTTCAAATACAAAAACAAGATTTACAATATTGTAAGGCCCGAGATTTCGATTACTGTAATTTGAAATGAATTGTTGATAATTGAGGTGATTATAGACGGAACGGATCAGACCGGGAAAGCCGGAAAGAAGAATTAAAGTATGTGCGAGGAGGAGCCTCGCGCATATGCGCGACCCAGCCGGGCGCAGATGCGCGAGATAGGTAGAGAACCTCACGCAGATGCGTGACATGAACTCGCGCATGTGCGCGAGGGTGGCAGAGAGTTATGAAGAACCTCGCGCATATGCGCCGAGCGAGGGCGCGCATATACGCGAGCTGCCGAGACTTACCGCATCGAGACATAGTGTCTCGCGCATATGCGCCGAGGATGGTCGCGCATATGCGCGAGACGTGTTGTGTTAAGCTGAAGCCATTTGCCCCTTACATGCAAGATATATATATGAATTGTATTTCATTCTTCAGCTATTTTCAGCAACAAGAACCGAGAGCAAAGTTCAGAAAATCCTCAAGTTTCATCTTAGCTTAGAATTGTGAATTTTTCAAGATCTAGCCATCCGATTTTCAATCCGAGTATAGATTCTTACTCCTCTTGTCACTAGCTTTCAAAGGATGTACGTTTTATTGTTTCCTAGCATGGTTTGAAATTCAGATGTTGGGAGAATCATAGTTTTATTGATGATATGTGTTCTTGAGTTTACGGTAAACGTATAATCGAAAACAAATTGAAGAAAAGATACCGTATGTGATTGTTCTCATTTTCCAGCTTATATGGTATGATTTGTACAGAATTTTTGGGTTATGATACACATATGATTGTTGTTATGAATTGGTGATATTGATCTTATGATGTTTAAGTTGCCGGTATATCAAGACTACACCGTTATGCCGTAGAAATGCATCGAGATTTTATATCGGTATTCCTACGTTTAGTTGGAGGTTGATATAGTGCATCTTATACATGTATTTCAAATTTGTATTGAAGGTTTTGAAGATTGAGATTGATTTCATCCAACCAAACACCGAACAAAGAAAGGTATAAATTAATGTTGAACCGGGAGATACGACTCGAGTCAGATTGGACTGGAGTTTCCCTAAACCACATACTAGATTGTTTATGTTTTGAGATGATTATATTTTTGTATATTGAATTATAGAAATGCGCTTGAGATAGATGAGTCATTGGCAGAGCGGCCAAGTTACTAGATGTTCGGTGGTATCGAATTGCATAGGAAAAGATCGATTTCTATTGTAGATGTTCGATACAGAAAGAACCGAAGTCTAGGAATAAGACGTACCACCACCCCGATTGGGAGAGTAGGTGGGAGATTTGTTACGTCTTATTCACACCGGGATCCCTAGACTTAGATGTAAGTCGAGTCAAGAGTTTTATCTGTATTCACTAATGTGTCATAAAATCATGATTCATGTTCTTGATACATGGTTTATGTTTTGTATATGATCTTATGCATTGCATGTATACATGTTTTATACTGGGATTTATTCTCACCGGAGTTTTCGGCTGTTGTCGTGTTTGTATGTGTGCATGGCAACAGGTGGGACAGGATCAGTACCGAGAAGAGCTTGAACGAGTTATGATTAGCGTGGTGATCTGGGATTAGATACGAAACTGGTGGTTTATTCCTAGACGTGTAATGATGGAAAACAAACACTAGTTAGATGGTTTGTAAATGGAATAAATTTACAAGTTGATCATGTGTTGTAGACTTTATATTTGATCTTGTACAATAAATAATCTTAACTTGTTGTGTGCTTGTATACAATTTTAATTAGCAATTCTTAGATATTATAAAAATTTTTTTATCAAAGAAGCATACACAATTGATCCATTTAGTCCCAAATGATTAAAGAAGATGAGTTAGCACCCGGGTACCCACAACAGGTGGTATCAGAGCCATAGGTCTGTAGACTGAGATAGAAGAGAGTGAGCGGGGTAGATTGATTCTTATCCTTGCTTACTTATTGATACTAGCATGAGAATATTGTATTGTTCTTATACTTATGTTCTGTAATAGCATGAAAGCATGTTTTATTGCTTTGAAAGTACATGTTTGCTTGGTTTATTTAGTAATTACAATGTGTACTTGTAAAGAAAGAATCAGAACCGATTCTGGATCAGAAGTGAGATGATCAGAGGAGGACTGAGACCGGTTGTATGTATTGGAAAACTAATCATTTTGATAATCAGATATGCCTCCTCGAAGAGCAGCAGTCAGGGGGCCAGAACAGGACAATACATCCAATGATCCTATGGATGTGGCAGCTACACCAATGGAAACATTGCTGAAATGATTTCAGTCATTCAGACCATCGACACTGAAAGGCACCGAGAATTCTGTTGATTGTGAAAGCTGGTTTAATGATATCGAGATGTTGTTTGATTCCCTCGACTATACAGATGAACGAAGAGTGAAACTGATTGGACATCAATTACAAGAAATTTCAAAGAATTGGTGGATTACTACCAAGAGAGCATTGGAACAGAAAGGTACAGAAGTTACTTGGAAATTTTTTGAAACTGAGTTTTATCAGCGTTTCTTTCCAGTGTCATACCGGAAGGACAAGGGGGAAGAATTTGCAAACTTGAGGCAAGGGCAGTTGAACATTGAAGAATATGTTGCCAAATTCTCTACATTGCTACGTTTTGCTCCACACGTGGCAGAGAATAACGAAGCTGTGGCTGATCAGTTTATTAACGGCTTAAATCCTGACATTTTTACATTGGTGAACAAGGGACGATCAAACAACTTTGTTGATGCTTTGAACAAGGCGAAAGGTGCTGAAGCTGCCTTAATTAAGCAGCGAGGGGCATTGTATATTGCTCAGACCCCGAGTCCTCCACAGCCTACCGCACAGTTTTCACAACCTCCTCCTAGATTCGAGAGTGGTAGTAGCAGCAAGTGGTAAGAAAGATTGGTTGAAAGCCAGAGGAAAACTAGTTCAAGAGATCAGGCAGTAGTTCATCCAGTTCCAGTAGCCCGAGACAGAGTGGTCCTAGCCAGAGTTACACAGGTGTGTATTGCACTACTTACGGTGGAAGGCATCCCACAGAGCAGTGCCAAGGAGTGGCTGGTAGATGCAACGTCTGCAAAAAACCGGGACATTTCGCTAAAGTCTGCCCACAGAGAGGTGCACAGCGATCTCAGAGTGTGGGATCATCCGGTTCAGTAGCTCAGACGGAGAGACAGGCATCTTCTGTACACTCTTTTCAGCCGGCACTTGCACAGTCCAAGTCAAGGCTTGGAGGAAGCCAGACGGCGAGCCAACCTCCGAGACAGCAGGCCCGTGTTTTTGTATTGACTGAAGAACAGGCTCAGGACGCACCTGATGAGGTTATTGCAGGTAACTGTTTCCTTTGTTGTTACCTTGCTCATGTATTAATAGATACTGGTGCATCCCATACATTTATAGCTGAACGATTTGCATTGATATATGCATTGCCTATAGAGTTATTATCTACTGTAGTATCTGTTTCTTCTCCTTTGGGGAGTGGTTTGATATCAGTGACTTCTGTTAGAAATTGTATGCTACAGTTTGAGGGTAATGAGATTGAGTTAGATTGCATTGTACTTAGGTTGTCTGATTTTGACTGTATTATCGATATTGATATGCTGACCAAGTACAGAGCTACCGTAGATTGTTTTCACAAGATTGTCAGGTTCAGACTGGAGATGGCTGATGAGTGGAAATTCTACGGTAAAGGTTCCAGATCTCGGATTCCTTTGATATCAGGGTTAGCTATGGCTCGATTACTACAGAAAGGAGCATGAGGGATTCATAGTATATTCAGTAGATGTACTGAAAACGAGCCCCTCATTGGCAGATTCGCCAGTGGTGTGTGAGTTCGCTAACGTTTTTCCAGATGAGATTCCGGGATTACCTCCAGCCCGAGAGATAGATTTCAGTATTGATCTCATACCAGGTACTGTTCCTATATCCAGAGCTCCGTACAGAATGGCGCCAATAGAAATAAAAGAATTAAAGACTCAGTTAGAAGATCTTCTGGCCAAGGAGTACATCAGACCGAAGTGTTTCTCCTTGGGGCGCTCCAGTATTATTTGTCAGAAAGAAAGACGGTTCCATGAAGCTCTGTATAGATTACCGGCAACTGAATAAGGCTACGGTAAAGAATAAATACCCTTTACCTCGTATAGATGATTTATTTGATCAGTTACAGTGTTCCTCTGTTTATTCCAAGATCGATCTGAGATCTGGATATCATCAGCTGAGAGTCAGAGATTCTAACATATCGAAGACAGCGTTCAGAACCAGGTATGGACATTATGAGTTTATTGTCATGCCATTCGGTTTGACGAATGCTCCAGCTGTATTTATGGGTCTGATGAACCGTGTGTTTTAGAGGTATCTCGATGATTTCGTAATTATTTTTATCGATGATTTTTTTATATACTCAAAGAATATGATTGAGCATGTTGAGCATTTGAGAAATGTGTTGCGAATTTTAAGGGCTGAGAAACTGTATGTAAAACTGTCGAAATGTGAATTCTGGTCGAGAGGTTGTATTTTTGGGTCATATCATATCCGGAGATGGTATATCAGTGGATCCTAGCAAGGTTGAAGCCGTGATTTCTTGGCCGAGACCGACATCCGTGCCGGAGATTCGCAGTTTTATGGGTTTGGCAGGATACTATCGACGATTCATCAAGGATTTCTCCAGTATTGCGAAGCCGATTACACAGATGACTCAGAAGAATGCTCCGTTTGTTTGGTCTGAAGATTGTGAGTCCAGTTTCCTTGAATTGAAGAAGAGACTGACCAGTGCACCGATACTGACTACCCCCTCAGGTACTGGTGATTTCGTTATTTACTATGATGCTTCTCACAGAGGATTGGGTTGCATGTTGATGCAACGAGGTCATGTTATCGCTTGTGCTTCACGACAACTGAAGACACACGAGACTCGCTACCCAATTCATGATCTTGAATTGGCGGCCATTGTTTTTGCTTTGAAGATATGGCAACATTACTTTTACGGTGAGAAGTTTGAGATTTACTCTAATCATAAAAGCCTGAAATATCTGTTTTAACAGTCTGAGTTGAATATGAGACAACGAAGATGGCTTGATTTATTGAAAGATTTCGATTGTGAAATCAAATACTACCCAGGAAAGTCCAATGCAGCAGCTGATGCATTAAGTCGTATGGTATGTTCTTTATTCTTATCGACTATTGGCGTTTCGAATTTGATAGAAGATTGCTGTTTGTCTGGGATGGTATTTGAGACAGGTCGTAGACCAGTGCAATTATATGCTGTTCAAGTCGAACCCGAGTTGATATTGAGAATTAAAGAAGCATAGAAAATGATCAAAATATTCAGAGGTCGATTGAGATGGTCAGATTAGGGCATCAATCTGAACATCAGGTTCGTGATCTTGTGTTATATGTGAATAACCGTTTTGTGGTGCCAGATGTTTCAGACTTTAAGGAACAGATTTTGACAGAAGCACATTGTAGTCGGTTTAGTATTCATCCTGGTGGCAGGAAGATGTAAAATGATCTGAAGAAACAGTTTTGGTGGAAACAAATGAAATCAGACATTGCAGAGTTCATGTCTAGATGTTTGAATTGCCAATAGGTGAGAGCAGAAAGGAAGATACCCGGGGGTTTACTACAGCGTTTATCCATTCCAGAATGGAAATGGGATCACATTTCTATGGATTTCGTGACGAAACTACCACGTTCTTCCCGAGACTGTGATGCAATTTAGGTTGTGATTGACAGATTGACTAAATCAGCATGCTTTATTCCGTGCAGAATGACGTACAGATATGATCAGATGGCAGAAATCTATGTCCGAGAGATAGTTCGATTGCATGGTGTGCCAAAGTCTATCGTATCAGATTGTGATCCGCGATTTACTTCACACTTTTGGCAAAGTTTACAGCAGTCTCTAGGTACGAAGTTACATCTGAGTACCGCATATCATCCACAGACCGACGGACAGTCAGAGCGGACTATCCAGACACTGGAGGATATGCTTAGAGCTGTAGTGCTAGATTTTGGCACTAGTTGGCAAGATTCATTACCTCTTTGTGAATTCTCGTACGACAATTGCTATCAGAAGTGCATAGAAATGGCACCATTTGAAGCGTTGTACGGCAAGAAGTGCAGATGTCCTCTGTACTGGGATGACATCTCTGAGATTCCTGAGATTGGACCTGACATGATCAGATATATGACAGAGAAAGTGAAGCTGATTCAGCAGAAAATGAAGACGGCTCAAGATCAACTAGTCAAATATGCAAATATTCGACATAGACCGTTAACGTTTGAGTAGGGGGATAGAGTATTCTTGAAGATTTCTCCATTTAGAGGTATTGTCAGATTTGGCAAGCGAGGAAAGTTGTCTCCTCGTTATATCGGTCCGCATGAGATTCTCGAGAAGATAGGAGATCGTGCCTATCGACTCGCATTACCGCCTTCTTTATCTGCGATACATGATGTCTTTCATGTATCTTTATTGAGGAAATATCTTCTCGATGCTTCACATATTATTCATCCAGATGAGGTAGAACTTGACGACACTCTGAGTTATATTGAAAAGCCTATTCAGATTCTTGATCGTAAAGAAAAGCAGCTCAGAACGAAAATTATTCCGCTTGTGAAAGTTCAGTAGAGTCATCATGGCACGGAAGAAGCTACATGGGAAACCGAGTCAGACATGAGACAGAGATTTCCCGAGTTATTTCACTAATGTAAGTATTCTTATTTAACCTCTGTTCTCCATTCCTCATTGTATCTGATTGATATCTGATTGATTGCCTGTGATTTTGGGGACGAAATCGTATCTAAGAGGGGGAGAAATGTAAGAGCCCAGATTTTGATTACTGTAATCTGAAATGAATTGTTGATAATTGAGGTGATTATAGATGGAACGGATCAGACCGGGAAAGCCGGAAAGAAGAATTAAAGTATGTGCGAGGATGAGCCTCGCGCATATGCGCGACCCAGCCGGGCGCATATGCGCGAGGTAGGCAGAGAACCTCGCGCATATGCGCGACATGAACTCGCGCATGTGTGCGAGGGGGGCAGAGAGTTATGAAGAACCTCGCGCATATGCGCCGAGCGAGGCGCGCATATGCGCGAGCTGCCGAGACTTACCGCGCCGAGACATATTGTCGCGCATATGCGCGAGATGTGTTGTGTTAAGGTGAAGCCATTTGCCTCTTACATGCAAGATATATATATGAATTTTACTTCATTCTTCAGCTATTTTCAGCAGCAAGAACCGAGAGCAAAGTTCAGAAAATCTTCAAGTTTCATCTTAGCTTAGAATTGCGAATTTTCAAGATCTAGCCATCCGATTTTCAATCCGAGTATAGATTCTTACTCCTCTTGTCACTAGCTTTCAAAGGATGTAAGTTTTATTGTTTTCTAGCATGGTTTGAAATTCAGATGTTGGGAGAATCATAGTTTGATTGATGATATGTGTTCTTGAGTTTACGGTAAACGTATAATCGAAAACAGATTGTAGAAAAGATACCGTATGTGATTGTTCTCATTTTCCAGCTTATATGGTATGAGTTGTACCGAATTTTGGAGTTATGATATACATATGAGTGTTGTTATGAATTGGTGATATTGATCTTATGATGTTTAAGTTGCCGGTATATCAAGACTACACCGTTATGCCGTAGAAATGCATCGAGATTTTATATCGGTATTCCTACGTTGAGTTGGAGGTTTATATAGTGCATCTTATACATGTATTTCAGATTTGTATTGAAGGTTTTGAAGATTGAGATTGATTTCATCCAACCAAACACCGAACAAAGAAAGGTATAAATCAATGTTGAACCGGGAGATACGACTCGAGTCAGATTGGACTGGAGTTTCCCTAAACAACATACTAGATTGTTTATGCTTTGAGATGTTTATATTTTTATCTATTAAATTATAGAAATGCACTTGAGATAGATGAGTCATTGGCAGAGCGGCCAAGTTACTAGATGTTCGGTGGTATCGAATTGCATAGGAAAAGATCGATTCCTATTGTAGATGTTCGATACAGAAAGGACCGAAGTCTAGGAATAAGACGTACCGCCACCCCGATTGGGAAAGTAGGTGGGAGATTTGTTACGTCTTATTCACACCGGGATCCCTAGACTCAGATGTAAGTCGAGTCAAGAGTTTTATCTGTATTCACTAATGTGTCATAAAATCATGATTCATGTTCTTGATACATGGTTTATGTTTTGTATATGATCTTATGCATTGCATGTATACATGTTTTATACTGGGATTTATTCTCACCGGAGTTTCCGGCTATTGTCGTGTTTGTATGTGTGCATGGCAACAGGTGGGACAGGATCAGTACCGAGAAGAGTTTGAACGAGTGATGATTAGCGTGGTGATCCGGGATTAGATACGAAACTGGTGGTTTATTCCTAGACATATAATGATGGAAAACAAACACTAGTTAGATGGTTTGTAAATGGAATAAATTTGCAAGTTGATCATGTGTTGTAGACTTTATATTTGATCTTGTACAATAAATAAACTTAACTTGTATGCTTGTATACACTTTTAATTAGCAATGCTTAGATATTATAAAAAAAATTTAACAAAGAAGCATACACAATTGATCCATTTAGTCCCAAATGATTAAAGAAGATGAGTTAGCACTCGGGTCCCCACAAATATTTTCCAAAATAACCAAAAGTTCAACACATCAAAATAGCATCCAACCACAATCTCCAAAGTTTGGCATATTCCCTTCTCTCAGCTTCGACAACTCAGGGATAATCAGTCTTTCTTACATGTGCCTTGCATCACATGAACATAACTGGAATGAGTATAAAACTCAGCAAATGGAATCAATAATAACAAGATACATATTTATAATTTTATTGAATAACATAAAATGGATAGCCTCAATTTCATTTTGTTGAAAACATTATCCATCTCATTTCATAAACGTCAAATCATCATAAATATCATCCGTCAAGAATCATAATGCCACAATACATAGGGATGATATTCATTTCATTGATTAACTGAAGAATTGATATTTCTTATAAGATAGTTCATTCATTGCTAACCCTTTTCGTAAAAACGAATCTTATAGGAGGGACACGTACCTCTGCATAAAATGAATCTTATGAGAGAGCACATGTTTTCATCGTTAATTGGCCAATTACATTGCGGATTTAGAATTGCCAGAGGCAACACCTCTACTATCACTATCAATCCAATCATTCAATCATATAAAACTTCATTCAGACATTTTATCGAACACATTAGAGGTATCATTTAAAGTTTAATTCCTTTCATTAAAAAATGCATATAATTGCACTATCATATACACATATTTACATATATATATATATCAAGAATGGAATTTTAAAGGAGTTAACGTCATAAAATCATCAAAACACATACATACAGGATCATGTGATGCATTTAAGAAATGATTCCACTTACAACACTTAGAGCAATTTGTTTCCTAAACCTTGACAATGATCCTACAACAATAAACCCAATAACTAACCATTAACACCCAAATAATAACCTTAAATGACCATTTAATCCAATACATCAATCACAACTATCATCCCCAAACTTTACCATATATCATTAACTCAAGAACAAGAAGAAAAACCACATATCTTTGATCCTTTCACTAAAAAGATGAAGTTCCAACTCCGGATTGAAGATTAATTGCTAGATTTAATGAGAGAAGATGAAGAAGATGAAGAAGATGAAGAACCCTAGCTTAGAATCGATGGAGAAGAGAAAGGAAGAGAAGACAATGAGGAAAAATTGTGTCTCAATCGATTTTATACCATAAAACACCCAAAACATGCTTTTACACTTTGCTGGGCACCCGGGCGGACATCTTTTACCTCCCTAGCCGGACCTCTTGGCAAAAAACCCAAAATTTCCAAACTTGGCGCGCTCGGGCGGACAACTCTTTCCGCTCGGGCGCGCTCTGCGCACAGCTACAACAAAGATTGCTTCTGAAACGCCACTTCCCTTCATAATTAGGAAAAGTGGTAAACATGAACGTTGTAGCTTTATGTCTTGGCTTGCATCTCCAATTAGCCTCATGTCATTTGAAGGTCCGAGTAAAGAGTTATGCTTAATCTCCCAACATGTGTCACTGGAGGAACGACGATACACACGACAAATTTCGGAGCGCTTTTGGCTTGTCTTCCACAATGATTTGAACAAAACTCAATACATGAAAGTTATAGCCTTATGTCTTATCTTACTATTAAAGTGGCCTCAAATCATTCAGATCAATATACAAAACATTATGCTAAAAACCACAACTACTGCCACAATTTCATACCGTTTCAGCACTTCCATTACCTATTTAACTTAAGATCAACTTTCTATCCTACCTATCCATTCTCTATTTCATTCTATATCATTCAATACCATTCATATCATATCTTGAATCCATAAACCATCACCATTACATCATATATCCCAAACGATCATCATAATAAACCACTAAAAGAAATAATGAACATACTTAATCATAATCATTACCTTACATCATAAACATACGAATGTCTGGGCGTTACAAGAATGGCCTAGGAACCTTCTAAAATTTTCTGCACAAAAACCCTAGCTTTAATAACCCATGAATTCCTTCAACTCTAGCCCTTAATCAACAAGTCCAGACCCTATGCAACCTTCCTAGGACCATGACCAAGCCCTCAACAAGCTACTGGACCAGACCTAACAAGCTACGCACTTTCAGCGCTCAAGCCGCGCCCCTACAAGACTCGCGCGTCCAGAGCTCACGGCTCCAGCACAAGACCTTGCACCAGCAACCCCTTATTCCATGTAGGACCATGTCTAGACCCTATTAGGACCTTTGAACATGTCCCAACATCCGCACGCATCCCGAGTCTTCCAAGACACCAAAATCAAAACCCTATCCCCTTAAAACCCAAATTTTTGTTCAGCCTATTTCCCTTCTTGTCAAGCCCTTAGCCATGCCTCAGTGGAGCCTTAAACATACTGAAAAACGTCCCTTCCAGTAGCCCTACCTTTGTAGCCCATTTTGTGCATCACTACCATGAATTTAAAAGCATGAAAACTCAAGTTTTATCATGTATATGCCATAAAAATATAAATAAATAAGATATCATCATATTTTTCATGCAAACATGTATAAATACACATAATATTGTATAAACGATGAGTAAAGAAGATTAAGGCGTGCCTTTGAGTATGTCACGCACGAAAAAAATTCTAGACACGAAGTACATTGGTAAAGAGACGGGGGAGCCTTGTTGCGCCTTTTCCCTGAAAACTTCATGTGAAAGCCTTTGCAAATCAGTGTATGTGTGGGTGTGTTGATGGAGGAAAACCCTAGGTCTCTAGGTTGAAGGACGCGTGAGTTATGATTCAAATTAGGGCTTAGGAAATTCATTCTTTTGATATAAATAATTGGGCCGGAGTTTAGGCCCAATAACCTTTGTATAATAGGCCAATTATAGTGCAGGTAAAATATTTCCTTGAGGAAAGTTCTCGAAAATATCAGCCGGGTTTCCAAGAAGTCCTCATTTTTGTCGAAAATCGATTACCGGTTTAAAATACGACTCGGCGAATAAAAACAACTCAAAAGTTACCATTTTCGAAAATAACACATAAAATATACCATATATTAAATAATTAAAAATAATCATTTTAATAAAAATATTTTCCCTTTACGGTCCCCGGTCTGCGTTCCTCGATCACGTCTCGAATAACCTTTGAAAACACAGTTTTATGCATTCTAATAGAAAAGCATATTTTAAACATTTAAACATGCCAACCACATTTAATCAATGCTATTAAAATAATTTAATTAGTCATTTTATATTTTTCCTAGATTTGCATGCAGTTGGTTTACGTTATTGTATTTTCGACCTTACAATTCCTTCCTCCTTAAATGAAATATTGTCATCAAAATTAGAACTTAGCGAATAACTTCGGGTAGCAACTCCTCATGACAGTCTCGGTCTCCCAAGTAGCCTTTACCTCCGAATGATTTAGCCACTTGACTTTGACCATTTGAATAACCTTATTTTGAAGCCTTCTTTCTTGCCTATCCAGAATTTGTATAGGCCTTTCTCCGCATGATATATTTGGAGTTAACTGCAGAGGTTAATAATTCAGTACATGTTAGGGATTCGACATGTACTTTTGCGACATCGAGATATAGAACACATTATGCACTCCAACCAGCATTGGTGGCAACACCACTCTATAGGCTAATGTTTCAATCTTCTCTAAAATATCAAAAGGTCCTATGAACCTCAGACTTAGTTTGCCTTTCTTGCCAAATCTCATACACCCTTCTTAGATGCTACTTTCATGAATACGTGGTCACCTACTACTAATTATATCTCCCTTCGTCGCTTTGCAACGTAAATCTTCCGTCGGCTCTGAGCAGTCTTCATCCTATCTCAGATTTTTACTACTAGCTCTGTAGTCTGTTGATCAAGTCCGGAACAAATTCTCCTCTTTCACCAACCTCATCCCAATGTCCTCGGTGATCTACACTTCATCCCATAAAGTGCCTTGTTAGAAGTCATGCCTAGAGACGATTGATAACTATTGTTGTAGGTGAACTCCACTAGCGGTAACTTTGGCTCCCAACCTTCTTGGAAATTGATAACACAAGCTCGTAATAGATCCTCCAAAATTTGAATCATCCTTTCGGACTGACAATAATCTTCCGATCAATGCATGAAAACTCTTCCAGAAGAACGATGTGAACCTCGGATCTTTGTCCGAAAAAATAGACACTAGAATTCCATGCAGTCAGACTATCTCTCTGATGTACAACTCTGCATGTTGTGTCATGGTCAATGTCTTCTTGACAGGTAGAAACTGCGCTGATTTTGTAAGATGGTCATCTATCACAAAAATGACATTACATGTAACATCCCGAAAATTTGAAAGTCCACGTGAACCACATGCATGCAAGTTATTAAATTTCTTTGGTATTTTATTAAATTATTTTAAAGCATTATATGCATGTTTATTTCATTAATTTGTGTTTAATTAATTTTATGCATTTTATGCATAATTATTGCATGATAGAATTTATTTCAAGAAATTTTAAAGGTTCATGCATTAAAGATTTTTAAGTATCATTTCCCGCTCGAACGAGAAACGGAGGCCAGGGAATTATCAGGAAAATTATTTTTATTACATGATTAATTTTTTATTAATTAATATAAGATATTTTAAATGTATTTTTTCAAGAAATGGGCTTTGTTGGGTATTTTTACCTGCCAAAGTATATTTTTCAGCGGTACGTAAATTTTATTGAATCGGGAGACTTTTTGAGGGATCAGCTAATATTTTCAAGAACTTGCCAAAACGAAATATTTTTCGGGGATATGTTTGGACTTAATGGGCCTAATTTTAAGCTTATTAGGCTTGAAACTCTTTGTAAACTTTTTAAACAATAATTAATAGCCCATTAGAGCTAAATATACTATTTAATTATTCTCCTAAGCACTCCACTAAACCTAATTATTTTACATCAGCCGCCCACCCCCTCCACTCACAAACCTCCCCGTGAGTTGCAGCAACCAGAAAGTCGGCTACTCCATTTCCTTTGAGCTCAAGCTTTCCCAGTGCCTCGGTTGTGTACCCCTCTTGCATTTGTTCACAAAAGAATCATCAGGCATGCATTGTACTTTAATTTTTGCATCACATACGCTGTATACATGTTGTTAGATGTTTCTTTGTGTGTGAAAATCTCCATCCAACACCATTGCATGGAGATCGAACGATTTGGGTTGCATTTCTTTCATTTTCTGATCAATAACTCACGTTTTGTTTTATGTTGTGCAAGGGGCTGCGGTTTTTGATTGTTTAGAGGCTATATACGGTGTCAAGGTGTTGTCTTAGGGTTTAGAATTGTTGCTGGACGCTGCAGGGTGAGAGCAGAGAAGAGTATTTCAATGAGGGTGGCTCGGTTCTTGGGACAATGGCGTGCAGGGGTCATCTAACAACGCAGGGACCTAGACTAGCCTTAGACCAGACCCTGGTGGGTCTGATACAAGGCTTGGAAGGGCTCGGCACGTGCTGGAAGCACCTGGTTTAGCAGACCGCATGCGTGGAGGAGAGGGGCTCGGGTGTGGGGACTTCGGGTTCTAGTACTCGTTCCCGTCGTGTAGGCTGCATGGGGATGTTTTCTTGGGTCTGGTAGGTCCCTTAGGGTCTGGTATAGGTCCTTGACGGCTTGGTTTGTGGCTGATGTAAGCTTGTGCCAGCCGAGGGGTGTTAGTAGTCGGGGGTTGAATCTTGGGTTTGATAAGAGAACTAGTTGAAATTTTAAAGCAGCGTTGGGAGCTGGTTTTTGTAAATAAGAGACCTGGATTTTTTGGTTTTAGGACCTTTAGATGTTGTTAAGGCATGGTAAAGATTTGGGAAAAATTCGGTAAAGTTTCGAGTCGATTCGGGTTAAAACCGGGACCCTGGTCCGAGTTTAAAAACGAATAGGTTAAGTTATGAAATGAGCTCGAGTTTACATCTAGAAATAATTATATATATGTTTTGCAATATTTTAAGGAGTTTGGTAAGCTTCGGGTCAACTTTAGAGGTCCAGGGGTATAAAACGGTTAATCTAGGATTTTCCAGGGGCAAAATGGTCATTTTGCATCCGGGGTTAGATTTTTGTCCTGGCAGCACCTGAGCACAAATTTTACTATATTTTAAATGTTTATGCATCATGATCATGATTTTTAAGATTTTATGAAAATATACGTTGCCTACATGGATTTAAAGAAAATTGCATATGTGCATGATTTTTCATAAGTGATGAAATGATGAAGTATTGAATGATGAGAATTAGTTGTGGCTATCGAAAGTATATGTAAATGCATAAGACATATATGTAAATGATAATGATGAGGCCTAGGCAAAGTGAATGTGTAATCCTGTCATTGATGTCCGACAGCCGTCGGGTATCACGGTTCTATGTGTGATGGATCCATCGTAAATGATGATGTACGATAGTCACCTCTAATGAATTCAATCCACCAAAGGAAACGATAAATGATGAATGATGATTAACAATGAGCTGTTTTGACACGTCATGATTTTACACGACATGTTTATGTTACGCTTTTAAAGTTCATGAAAGGTATGTTTATTACAGTATATTTTCACTGCTGTGTGATATGTATATGTACTTCTTATTTCTGGTACAGGCGTATTGAGTCTATAGACTCACTAGGCGTGTGTGATGCAGGTGAGTTTGATATCGAGGGGACGGGAGGTGTTGAACACTGAGTAGGCAGATCCAGTGGGCGACACGACCCAAGGACCTCATGTTTTTCTGCACATTTACGATTTTATGATATTGAGAGGATATGAGTATTTTTATACGCTGTTGTTTTCACTGTTGGATGTTAGGATTTTTACTCGTATATTTTCCGTGATATTTTATTGGTAAGTACTTACGATGATTTTTAAATGATATTTTCAGTAGGACTGCATGCATGCAATTTATTCAAATGCTTATTTTCAAATTATGAGCTTTATAAAAAAAATAATAATTTTTGCACTTCTAAACCAATAGACGTTTCATTATATCCCCTGATAGTCCTTGGCAATCCCACAACAAAATTCATAGTAATATTTTCCCATTTTCACTCCAGAATAGGAAGTGTCTTAAGCTTCATTGTGGCCTCTGATGCTCTGCCTTAACATGCTGGCACGTCAAGAATTCGTACACAAAACACAAGATGTCTCGCTTCCTGCCCGGCCACCAATACAACGACTACAAATCCTTATACATCTTCGCACTTCCAGGATGAATGGAGTACGAAGTATTATGGGCTTCCTTCATAACAAATTCTCTCAGTGAATCACTGCTAGGAACCCAAATTCGATCACGATATCAAACTATTTCATCCTCCTCCGAATACATCTTCCGACCCCTCTATTCATCTCTCAGTATCCCTTTACGTAATTGCTCATCGGAAAACTGACCTTCACGTATTGTATCCCTCAGGGTCGACTGTACTATCATAGTAGCAAGATTAGGAGCCTCGCTCCTAGAATACAATGCAAGCTCGAATCGCTGAATCTTTGTCTGCAATGGTTTCTGAACTGTCAATTGACTGATAACAGCTGTCTTTCTACTCATCTGCGACCACGTTAGCCTTTTCTGAATGGTAGCTAATGTCGCAGTCGTAATCCTTCACCAGATCTAACCATCTTCATTGCCTCATATTCAACTCTTTCTGGATAAAAATAAAAATACTTTAAGTTTTTATGATCAGTGAAAATCTTGAACTTCTCCCCATATAGGTAATATCTCCAGACCTTCAAAGCAAAAACTACTTCTGCAAGCTCGAGGTCACAAGTCGGGTAATTATTTTCACGAACCTTCAACTTTCTAGACGTATATGCTATCAATTTATCATTATGCATGTGCCTAAACCAAGCTTCGAAGCGTCTATGTAGAGAACATACTCTCCTCGCCCTGATGGTATCGATAGAACTGGCGCTGAAGTCAAAGATTGCTTCAGCTTATTGAAACTCTCTTGGCAGTCGGATCCCCAAATAAAATTTTCATTCTTCTTTGTCAAGGTGGTCAAGGGTACTGCAATAGAGTGTTAGAGTAGGTGCACGTCGAGCCAAGTGTTGGCCGAGTGTTCACAATGAAACTCTATGTATAAACAGTCTTTATTTTAATAATATTGAAATTATTGTTTTGGCACATCTTTATCTGTATACCCATGCTAGTTGCATAGATAAAGTCCTTGAATATATAAATAGTAGAAAGAATATGAGATGCTCATATGATGAGTATCATGAAACTCATATTTGGAATACTGTATATTCTAAACAGTTCCTAGTCGATTCAGCCGCTGCTAAGAAGGATATAGGCCGCTCGAGTTTGAGACTAGTATCTGCGATGTGAGTACCATGTTTCATTGGTAGGGGACATTGTGATGTCCGAGCATGCAGATAGGTGCTCCTGGTAGAGTGCACTGAACAACCCTCCATAAAGGACTTTCCAAGTGGTTCTCACTTATCGAGTGGAAACGTCCTAGTTTATGGTTGTACACCATTAGTCCTTATGACCCGGGACAACATTGAGACTCTATATACTAGCATTGCACTTTGACTTGTTTACCGACTCTCATGGGGTCATCAGGTGGCAAGGTTGGGTGTTTTGTCGAAACATATAGGAGTCGATGCATTGTAGTCGGGGATTCACCGCTTACCTTCGGGTATGGATATCCTATGTGATCTCATGTATATGTAGTATGAAATCTCTGATCAGAGTATGGTGGTAATTATGAAAGAGGTTTCATAGATTACACCATCGATGCAACTACGACATGACACATAGTATCGATTCATTGACAACTCTCGATATACCAATGGTTGTCGAATCGATCGAGATATATGAGTTGAAGGGACCGTACTGTACGCTAACCATAATTGAATGGTTCTTGCAGGCACTATCATTTGATACCTAGGGAATCATGTAAGCGATGCTGCTAGGCGTTTAACATGATTGGTTGGGTACTATCAGACTTGAGTTCTAACGTTCTTATTATCAAGGAGTTGATAAGTAATAGTGGAGTAATTGGGGTATGCTCGTATAAGGACATGTTTAGTCCGAATCACATGGAGATGTGAACCCACGGCTAGTTGTATCAATGAACAATTGAGGGTCACACAAGTGCTAACTTTTTAGATCCCGTTGAGAAGTAAAATAGTTCAATGTATTGAACGGCTTATAAAGGAGTTTATAAGCGTAAGGAAAAATAGAAGTATGACTTCTATAAGGATAATGTAACTTTTAATTTGAGGAAGTGTTCCTAAATTAAAAGTTGGCCAAATAAATAATGTATTTGAAAATTGTGATTTTCATAAACATTATTATGGACTTAATTAAATTAAATTAAGTGTTGAATTAAATAAACACTAGTGGACCTAGTAGAGTCCAAATAATTAAATTAATTCAAGTGTTGAATTAATTAAATAACATTAGGCATTGTAGAGCCCAATTAGAAATAATTATTAAACTAGTGGCTTGAGTAAAATCAAGTAAGGTTTAATTGGTGTCAAATTTGTTTGAGACAATTAAATTAGAGTCTATGGGCCTTGTAATTGTTATAAGCACAAATAGAATGTGCATGGGGAGGTGAAGAGTTGGGAGACAACTTTTTCCATGTCCAAGGCATGGCATGCTTTTGGGACAACACAACAACTTTTTCCACAACCAAGAAAACTCTCCCTTCTCTCCCTTAGACCATATGGCCGAAATATTCATGCTAATTCTCCCAATTTTTGCTTCTTCAATTGTTGAAGATTGCACACACTTCTCAAAGAAAAATGCTCTAATTTTTCTAGTGCAAAACTAGAGTGGATCTATCTTGTTAGTGGTGGACCTAATTTGAAGAAAGGAGTCCAAAAGAAAGGTGAAGCTTGTAGATTGTCTTGCCACTCAAGAGCTAAGGTGTTTACACCTTAGTTGGAGCCAATAATCAATCTTTGAGATTGATAGGTACATTTCTAAAACACCATATGTATGACATTTCGTGTTTTTGTATTTGCTACACACTATAGTTGAGGTGTTCGGTTTTCTTGCTAAAAATTAAATTTTGAAACTTCTGTTGCGTTTTGAACAACTAAAATCGATCCCTTTCATAGAGGAGAAACCTAGAATGAACTTTTGGTAGTAGCCAGCGAGACCCAAGAAACTATGGATCTCGGTCACATTTTTAGGTACTGACCACTCTCTATCTACCTCGACCATGGTGGGATCGACCTCAACTCCATCTCTAGAAATAATGTGGTTTAAGAATGTCAATCTCTCGAGCCAAAACTCGCACTTACTGAACTTAGAGAACAACTTTCTATCTTGCAATATCTGTAGAGCCGTTTTTAAGTGCTTACTATGCTCTTCTTTGCTCCTCGAGTAAATCATAATACCATCTGTAAAGAATATGATAAGCCGATCCAGATACGGCTTTAATATGCGATTTATGAGATCCATGAAAATCGCTGGCGCAATGGTAAACTTGAATTGTATCACCATAAACTTGTAGTGCCCATATCGAGTCCTAAAAGCCGTCTCATGAACATCTGGCTTCTTCACCTTTAGATGATGGTATCCGAACGAAGATCTATCTTTGAGAAAATCGAATCACCTTGCAACTGATCAAACAAGTCCTCAATTCTAGGTAAGGGATACTTATTCTTGATGATGAATATTTTCAGCTCTCTATAGTCAATGCATAGTTGCATACTACAATCCTTCTTCTTCACAAATAATATCGGTGCGCCCCATGGAGAAAAACTCGGGTGAATAAAATCCTTGTCCAGCAACTCCTAAATTTGATCTTTCAGCTCTTTCATCTCGCTTGGTGCTAGACGATAGGGTTCCTTAGAAATTGGCACGGTACCCGGCATCCACTCAATAGAAAATTCAACCTCTCGGTCTGGTGGATCGCTAGAAACGTCCTCCGGAAAGTTGCTAGGAAAGTCTGTGGCAACATCAACATCCTCTAGCTTCTGACTGTCTGGAACAAGTAGTGAAGTAACACTTGCTAGAAAAGCTTGGTAGCCTCGTCTCATAAGCTTCCTCGTACAGATGCAGGAGATAATGTGCGACATTTTCTTGTTCTTTGCTGCCTCAAAGAGAAAGATTTCACACTGGGTGGTCGAATGGATACTGAAATCTGCTGGAAATCTATCGAAGCTCAATTCAAAGATAGTCAATCCATACCAAGAATGATGTCGAACTCAGGCATCGGGAGTACGATAAGATCTGCCTGAACCACATTCTTGTGTAAACGAAGCTCCAGATTCCTCACAATGCTCGTTGTAACCATTCGATCACCAGAAAGAATGGAAAATTAACGCCCAAATCCAAATCTTTGGGTATAATCTTCAGTCGCTTGACAAACGTCTCAGATATAAATGAGTGTGTAGCTCCTGAATCTAGCAATACATAGGTAGCTACACGTGAAATAAATATTCTTCCTGCGAAAAATATACTATCAAATCCAATCAAGTCGAAAACTTAAAGAATTTCTATAATTAGTCACCAAAAATTCTTGAAAATTACCACAATATAACCTAAATAAGTTTCGAAAATTACATCTCAGCCCTTTAATATTTCGAAATTCTCCAATTTAGCCTTTAAAATTTCGAAAAGTGCATATTTTGCCAAATAAATTTTGAAAATCAATTTAGGGTCTAAATTCTCTAATTTCATTTTTTTTATCCCTAAAATTCAGAATTTATAGAAACAGCCCCAAATTTTCTAGAATTTACAAAACAACCCTTGAACTTGTCAAACTTTGCAATTTAGTCCCTGAATTTTCGAAAATCCCATAATTTCATTTGGAACTTTCGGTCATCTCAATTTTAGTCCATGGAATTCTTAAAATTACAGATCGACCCCTGAAATTCTCGACCTTGTGCAATTAAACCCTCGAGCTCTAGTTTTTTGTATTAGCCCCTCTAATTCTTGATTTATGCAATACAATCTCATAAGTATCTGTCTGCCTATTGGTACAACGTACGCGCCTAGATTTACCCTTAGACCTTAAAATGATGCACCGAATCCATCCAAACTTAACATAACACATTAAAATACGCATATAAACACATCTTAGACGTAAACTTAAGCTCCTCGACTAAATTCAGCATTCGTTTTAAAACTTTGAACGAAACCCCGATTTTAACCCGAATCAACTTGAAACTTAACCAAACATTACCAAACGTAATCCATAGCTTATTAAAACCCAACTAACTATTTTTCAACCCAAATCAATCCAATTAAAACTCACATAATGGCCTAGGAACCTTCTGAAATTTTCTGCACAAAAACACTAATCCCTAGCTTTAATAACCCATGAATTCCTTCAACTCTAGCCCTTAACCAACAAGCCCAGACCCTATGAAACCTTCGTAGGGCCATTAACGAGCCCTCAACAAGTTGCTGGACCATACCTAATGAGCTACGCACTTGCAGCCCTCAAGCCGCATCCATACAAGACCTGTGCGTCCCAAGCTAACGGCTCCAGCCCAAGACCTTGCACCAGCCATCCCTTAAACCATGTAGGACCATGTCTAGATCCTCCTAGGACCCTTGAACACATCCCAATAGCCACACGCATCCTGAGCTTCCCTAGACACCAAAATCGAAACCCTAGCCCCTTAAAACCCAAATTTTTGTTCAACATATTTCCCTTTTTGTCCATCCCTTAGCCATGCCTCAATGGACCCTTAAACATACTGAAAAAAATAACTTCTAGTAGCCCTACCTTGGCAGCTCGTTTTTTGCATCAGTACCATGAATTTAAAAGCATAAAAACTCAAGTTTTATCATGTATATTCCATAAAAATGAAAATAAATAAGAGATAATCATATTTTTCATGCAAACATGTATAAACACAAATAATATTGTATGAAGGATGAGTAAAGAAGATTAAGGTGTGCCTTTGAGTGTTTCACGCACGAAAAAATATTCTAGACACGAAGAACGTTGACAAAGAGACGGGGGAGCCTTGCTGCGTCTTTTCCCTTAAAAATTCATGTGAATGCCTTCGAAAATCGGTGCGTGTGTGCGTGTGCTGATGGGGCATAACCCTAGGTGTCTAAATTGAAGGACGTTTGAGTTATGATTCAAATTAGGGCTTAGGAAATTCGTTCTTTTGATATAAGTAATTGGGTGGGACTTTAGACCCAATAATCTTAGTATAATAGGCCCATTATATTGCAGCTAAAATGTTTCGTTTAGGAAAGTTTTCGAAAATATCAACCGACTTCTTAAAAAGTCCTCATTTTTGTCGAAAATCGATTACCGGTTTAAAATACGACTCGACGAGTAAAAACAACTCAAAAGGTACCACTTTCGAAAATAACACATAAAATATACCATATAATAAATAATTAAAAAATCATGTAATAAATATATTTTCCCTTTACGATCCCAGTCTCCCTTACTCGATCGCGTCTAGAATGACCCTTGAAAACACATTTTTATGCATTCTAATAGAAAACTATATTTTAAACATGTAAACATGCATACCACATTTAATCAATGAAATTAAAATAATTAAATTAGCCATTTTCCATTTTTCATAAATTTGCTTGCATTTGGTTTACGCTATCGTATTTTGGAACTTACAAAATATATTCACTTACTTAAATCCGTAATGATATATGAGAATCCTTGTTCAGTAAGCGGTTGAAAAACCAGTTGAAAAGTCATTTGATGTGGAATTAGGTACAGTCCCAAGAGTTCAGCTAAATTGCGCAATTGGTCACCCAAGAAGTCTAGTTATGGTAAACGAAATTCAACAAGAGGATATAACAATTATTATAGTAACAAGCCTATTCAAAAGCGATACCAGATGAACAATAAGGATAAAAGAGCACAAACACATGTTATATCATCCTCACCGAACTGACATATCACACACAAATCAGGAATGGTTATCTGGAACACAGAAACTAGTAGATCGGTTCGACTGAACCAAATCTGGGTTCCTAAAGGACTAATCAGTTCTGGACCCAAATATATTTGAGTACCAAAGTTATTCATTATTTATGATTGCAGCTTACAGGAAATTTGATCAACGATGTATTACTTGTTGACAATTTGAAATATAACTTAATCAGCATCAGTCAACTATAAGATAATGATCTTTTAGTTGAATTCAATGACCATGACTATTAAGTTATAGATATATCTAGTAATATAATCATGAGAGGAAAAAGATAAGGAAACACATACAAAATGAGTTGGAGCAATCCACCCGATAAGCCAGTTTGTTTCGTAGCTTCTAATCAATCTCAGAACTGGCTGTGGCACAAAAGATTGAAATATCTAGACTTCAAAGCCATTGCACAACTGAGAAAACACGAGATGGTAACTGGCCTACCCAAATTTGAATTTTTAAAGATTAAATTTTTTCAGCTTGCCAGTTCAGGAAGCAAATTAGATCCTCTTTTAAAATAAAAGGAAGTAAATCTTCAGTCCGATGCTTAGAACTGATACATATGAACTTATTTGGTCCAATACAAGTCATGAGCTTAGGGGAATGAAATACAATCTTGTGATTGTGGATGATTTATCAAGATTTACTTGGGTCATTTTCTAAAGTCAAAGGATCAAACTGATTAACAATTGTTCAAAATTTTACTTTTAAATGAAAAATTTAGTCAGGATTGACAGAATAAGATCCGCGGAATTGAATTTCTCAATCAGAATTTGTCTCAATTTCTTAAAAATTTAGGAATCAGGCATGAATTCCCTGCTGCAAGAACACTACAACAGAATAGTGTTGAAACGACCTCGAATTTTTTTTTCTTCTAATCTTAAATTCTAATAAAATAATTTAACGTAATCATGATTCATAATAAATTTATAATTTTAATCTCAAGTGCATAAAATAAAATCCTAAATCGACCTTTGAAAAGATCACTAACAATAAAAATAAAGCATAAAATATCTCTAATAAAAATCATTAGAAAAATCTTTAAATCCTTAAATATATCTAGCTAGTGCGGAAACATAAAGGCCCTCGGGTGTGTACTGCTGCACTCGATCCACTCAATCATCAGCGCCTCCCATAAAACATCAAATTCTGCATCATACAAACCTAGTGAGTCTAAAGACTCAACACGTTCTAAACATAGATCACAAATAATACATATACATCCACATGCATTTAAAAATCATATTTTTATTTAAAATAATCTTTTGAACATAAATAACCATTTTAAAATCATTTTAGCATAATTAAATCATAAATCGTGAAACCATTTTAAAATAACCTTAAGCATAAATAAATCCTTCAAAAATCATTTAAAAATAAGCTTTTAGCATAAATAAATCATTTTAAAAAAATAGCTTTAATCATCATTATGAATCATATATCATAAAATCATTTTTAATCTTAAGCTTTCAATCATATATCATTTTGGGTGAAGTTTGATCCTTGAAAGTGACTAGCTTTTATCCTTTGGTCGACTGCAGTCTTAGCTCCACATGGTCCATGGGGGTGTGCACTAGGCTCCACCGTGGAAATACGATCGTTAGGGTTCCCTCGGGGGCCTTTTCCCATAGACGGGTTTCCTCGGGGGCCTTTTCCCAAACATGGGTTCCCTCTAAGGCCTTTTCCCGTAAATAGGTTCCCTCTGGGGCCTTTTTCTCTCACGTTATCCCCACAAAATCATATATCATAAATCATATCTTTTGTCACAGTTAAGTCACATCCCTCAAAATATTTTTCATTTTCTTTAAAAATCATAAAATAAGACAGCTTTCCAAAAATAACATTTTAGACAGTATAAATTGCACAGCTTTACCATAAATCATAAAAATACATATTATCATCAAAATCATCATTTTAAATCATATAATATCATTTTACAAGCATTATGATCCTTCCGGACGCTGCAAAGCGTTTATTAATTTTCTTAAGTGTAAAAAAACAGTTTTGCCCCTTGACGTACAAATTCTCGAATTTATCTTTTTCTCACATTTAATGACATTGAATTATTCCAAATAATTATTTAAGCTTACATGAATTTTCTCATATTTTTATTTGGCTTAAATCGATAACTTTTAAATTAATCTTTAAATAAGACATATTAACGCTTTTTAATCCCGAATTAAACCAAACCTCAATATAAAATTCCCAAATTAAAAAGTTAGACTTTTAATAATTATTTAACCTTAAACCTAATTTTTCATAATTTTATAAAGGTTAAAACTAGGTGTTTCAATTAATTCGTTAATTAACGTTTCGTGCGGCGATTTAATCCCGAATAAATCCAAAACTCATTATTTTGATCCCAATTTTTTAACATAACATTTTTATGATTTATTCTACCCTTACAAGTCATGAGCCACTCCCGTGGACCCATGGATTCAATTTTTGTTCTTTAATTCGAAATTTGACACATATACGAACCACCCGAGCCATCTCCCGATTTACTCGAGCCGCGCCCGAGCCACCTTAAGCCAAACCCTAGCCAACCCACCTAGGCACCAACCCTGACCCAAAGTACAAGCCCCTAAGTCGCTCAAACCCAGCTGAAACTTGACCCCAAATTCTGCATCTTTTGAGCGTGAGTCTCCTAGCTCCTCTAGAACTCCTAACCCAACTAGGACACTTCCAGCCGATCCACCACCGAGCCCACCTGACCCTAACCTTACTTGGACCACACCTGGACCCTACCCAGACCAGCCCAAGCCCTGGACCCCGCGCAAGAGCCGCCTGAAGTAGACAGCAGCCTGCGCGCACAAGGAGGTTCCTCACGTTCTTCCAATTCTAGCCGAGCCAGCAGCGCACCTAGCCGCACCAACCCATAGCTCGACCCCTGCCCACGACCCTAGGACCCTGATGAACCACCTAGCCAGCCCCTAACCGAGCCACAGCCACCGGAACTCTCGGCCAGCCCCCTGGACCTGCGCGTGAAGACTCCCCTCGCGCAAGGACTCTCCCAGCCCACCTAGCGCGAGCCCTAGCCACCCTAGGACCCAACCCAGCCCTAGAACGAGACCACCGCTAACCCTGGACGAGCCCTGGTTGAGCCCCATCAACCCATGCTAAACAACGAAACACTTGAACCACAACATGCACGCAATTACCTACTGTTCATTCTTTGCTTCTTAGCCTACGGTTTCCAGCATGTTTTCTCAATTATTTTGTCAAGTTTTGGCTAAGTTTTATTAATATTTTATCATGTATTGGCAGCGTGTTCGTTGGATTCAAAACGGTTTTCAAATAAACGTAAAATTTTTGAAAATATACGATCTATCGTAAAAATAATAGAATACCTATTTTATTCAAGCATAAACAATTAAAACACACATATTATGATTTGTATGATGTTTGAAAGGGTTTAGAAAACGTGCCTTTGCTTTTTAGAACGCTCGAATAAACGATCTTCGGCGAGGGTACGACGTTGGACGACCGGACGACGAAGAACACAAGCTTCTTTCCTTCCCCAAATTTTCGAAAATATTGTGAGTGTGTGCAAGGTGTTCTCGGCTGTTTTGGTGAATTATGTGAGTTTTCAAAACCTAGGTAGCTTATTAACATGCTAATGGGCTCTGTTTTGGGCTTGCAAGTTAAAAGATAATTGGGCCTTCTTTAAATAATTAAATTAGGCCCAATAACACTTAATTAATTAAAGCATAAAATTATATAAAATTAGTTTATCAAAAATAATATTTTTGATCTTTTAAAACTCTTTGTTTGCCCAAAACCGGCTTCTCTGGAAAAATCGAGCTCGACTCGTAAAATAATTCGAACTCCAACATTTTTAGGAAAATTAAATCATTTTTAAATCATATTAGGAAGCCTTGCCATTATTTAAATAAAAATACATATTCTTGTCTTGGTCGTCACCGGTCTCATTTTCCCTGCCTATTATCGAATATTCGGGTAAAATCCTTAATTTCATTTAAACGTGTCATATAATCATTTAATCATGCAATTATACATTTAATCATATAATAAACATCATGCTAGCATTTAATAGCAATTAAATAAAACAATTAAGCAATTAAAATATTTTTGCATGCATGTGGTTTACGTGGACTGATTTTTCGGACGTTACAAGTGTAGCTGAATGAAGAAATCGAACTCTTAAGGAGGCAGCAAGAACAATGCTAGCTGATTCTGGTATTTCTCAAATATTTTGGGCAGTGGCAGTTAACACCACGTGTTATACTCAAAACAGATCAATGATTAATAAGAATCATTCGAAAACGCCATATGAGATTTGGCATATATGGCAAGAAAAGTCTGGTTTTTTATTTTAAAATATTCGGGTGCAAATGCTTCATTCATAAAAATGGTAAGAATCACCTAATTGTCTTCGATCTTAAATCAGATGAATGATTATTTTTAAGATATTCATATGTTCGGAAAGCATATAGAATTTTAATAAACACACTCTCATTGTCGAAGAATCTATACATATTGTATTTGATGAGAATTTGCTAACTGATAAGCCAACTGATCCAGTTGGGCAAATTAATCGCTTAATAGATATGTTTGAAGGATGACAATTAAAATGTAACTTCCAAAAATCAATCCACGTAAACCGCATGCATAAAAATTATTTAAATTGCTTATTTATTTTATTAATTGATTTTAAATGCTTAAATGATATATTTTATATAATTAAATTTTTAAATTGCATGAATTCATGAAATTAAGAATTTTGTCCGGATATTCTATATTAGGCCGAGGAAAGGAGACCAAGGACAATCAAGATAAAAATATTTTTCGATAAATATTTTTAAGGCTCGATAATACGAATAAATAGGATGATTTTTTTAAATATTGAAGTCCAAATTATTTTACGAGTCGAGCCTTATTTTATCCGAGAAGCCGTTTTTAGTCAAATGAAGGACTTTTGTGAACCCAAAAGTTATTATTTTTGAAAAATAACTCTCTAAACTTTTATTTATAATTAAATTGGCCTTGATAGGCCAAATTTAACTAGGATTGATGGGCCTAAGTATGACAAACTTAAAAGCCATAAAACTCCAACTTTTTAAAACAATATTTTTAAAATTTATAAATAAAAAACTAGGACTAAGAATCCTTGTTGGCTAAAAAACACAAACAACACACACAAACACTAAATTTTTGAAAATTTGAGAGCAAAATCCAAGGTTGTTCGTCGCTCGTTCGTTCTCCTTTGCAACCCACACCAACAATCGAATTTTAGAGCGTTTTCAACGCAGAGGCACACTTCTAAACTTTATTTTTGCATCATTCAAATCATAATATGTGTGTTTGATATTTGAATGCATGAAAAAAGTGTTGATCAAATTATTTAACATTTTGACAATTATTTTCAAAGTTTGACGTTTATACACATATATGAGACGCGTTATGAATGCTAAGGTGATCGATGCCAATAAGTGACATTATGGTTCGAAAAAAGAGTTGTTTAATGGAATAACATAGGCTGGAAATGAGCAAGGCCATGGAGAAGATGAACCTAGGTTTTCTAAGGTTATCCATGGAGTATGGGGACATGATGGCTCGGATAGGAGGGGAAACGTACCTGGGCTCGTCCAGGGCTTGGGCAGGTCTCAGTGTGGGCTTTTTTGAGGGGTTATGAAGAGTCCTAGGGTTGCTGGACACTGTTGCGTGCATATAGGAATCAAACCGCAAGCTTGAGGGCGAAGAGTTGTGTGGCTTGGCCTTGGTGCAGGGGCATGCGTGGTGGTTTGAGGCTGGTCAGAAGGGGGTTTTCTAGGGTCCTAGATGGGTTCCTAGGTTGCTGGGATAGGTTGGCTAGGAGGAGTAGCAGCCGCGAGCCCTAGGAGTCCTATGCACGTGATTGAGAGCAGCTAGGCAGTAGGGGGCATGAACTGTAGCTTGTTGGTCTAGGACAATTTGTGGGTGTCTAGGAGGGTGGCTGACGGTCTGGACATAGGCTGGTCCAAGGTGGCCTGAGGGTGGCTCGGGTTTTTGGAAAGAAACGTCGCTTAGGAAGGGTTTAGGGTTCGAACGTAGCTAGGATACGAGATGGGGCTAAAACCGTGGTTAATGGGGGCTGGTTTGTGGTTCATGGGGGAAGTTTAGGGATGAAAATTTTATGATTAAAATTTGAGATGAAAATATTAAGCTTTGAATTAATTCAGGTTCAAAATGTTTCACAATTTAGCTATTAAGTAATTCAATCAGAATACTCGGGTTTACGTCTAAGAAAAATAATAGAAGTCAAATTTAAGCTTATATGATTGTTCAGACAGGTTCGAGTTAAGAAAATTAAGAAAAATTCAAAATCGGGATGTTCAGGGTCCAAGAGTAAAATGGTCATTTTACGTCCCAGGTAGTTCGAAATATCTGGCAGTGTCCCGAAGAATCATAAAATATGCTAAATGATATTTAAAAATGTTTATGATAAAAATATGATATTTTTATGATAAATGCAAAGGCTGTATGATTTTTCCCGGAAAACGTTATTTTACGATTTTTGAGGGATACGGTATTTTATAAATAAAAGGTAATAAAAAATAATTTGAAGGATGTTAATTGACTGTGATTATAAAGATATAATTGGGGATATTGTGAGGTAGAAGGCCACAGAGAAAGCCCGTTCAATAGAGAAGGCCCTAAAGGGAGCCCGACGATCGTATTTCCATATTTGGCCACATCCTAGTGACGAGAGTTGCTGACACCCCGCCCCATGTACTTGGTGTACATAGGCTGATCAGTCGACCACATGACGACATGATAAAAGATAGTCACTTTCAATGATCAAACTTCATCCAAAATGTTATATGATGATGAAAGGATTTATGATTTAATGATTTATGATTTATATAAGATTACGAGTTTTTACGCCTGCTTATTTTATTACAAGATTTATTTTAAAGCTGGATGTGACTGTATATGTATTATGTGTTACGTAAGTTTAAAATGTGCTGAGTTATTAGACTCATTAGGTTTGGATGATCACAGATGAGGATGTAAAGTCCAAAATGCGATAATGTAATCCAACTACATGCAAATATAGGAAAAATGAAAAATGTCTAATTAAATTATTTTAATTTCATTAATTAAATGTGGTAGGCATGTTCACATATTTAAAATATGATTTAAAATATGATTTTTTATTAAAATGCATAAAACTGTGTTTTAAAGAGTTTTTCGAGATGCGATCGAGAAACGGAGACTAGAGATTGTAATGAAAAATATTTTTATTAAAAGATTATTTAATATATGGTATATTTTGTAAGTTATTTTTGAAAATATGGTCTTTTGAGGTGTTTTTACACGCCGAGTTGTATTTTAAATCGGTAATCGATTTTTAACAAAAAAACAAGGACTATTTGGGAACTCGGAAAATAAAACTTTCCTAAACGAAATGTTATACCTACTTTATGATGAGCCTATTATACTAAGGTTATTGGGCCTAAATTTGTACCACAATATTTTATATTAAAACAAGGTTTCCAAAACCCTAACCTACATCACAAGTCACACACACACCACGCAAAGACTCCTAGTTTCACTCCATCAGCACACACACACCCCACACATTTTCAAGGCTTTTAACGTGAATTTGAAGGGAAAAAACGCAGCAAGTTCCCCGTCTCTCTCCGCCAACGTCCCTCGCGTCTAGAATTGTTTTCGTTCTTGAAACATGCAAAGGCACATTCTAATATTTCCTTGCTCATAGTTCAGACCATATTATGCATGATTATACATGATTGCATGAAAAATACAGTCCCCTTTCAATTATTTTCGATTTTAGGGCATACATATGAAAAATATGATTTTTCTTCCATGGTTCTTGATGTTTATTGATGCACAAAGGGGCTGCCAGGTTAGGGACATAAAAAGGGACGAATTTCAGTAGGTTTAAGGGTCCATAGAGGCATGACAAGGGATGGAAAGCAAGGGACAAGAAGGAAAGAAAATTGGGTTCATTAAGGGGCTATGGTTTAGGCTTTGGTGGCTAGGAATGAGCAGGCTGTGTGCTCCATATGGGTCACATCCAAGGGGTCCTGATAAGGTGTAGTCATGGTCCTAGATGAATCAAGGGGCGGATGGTGCAAGGGCTAGGCCTGGAACCATGAGCTTGTGAAACGTCTATGCTAAAACTTACTGAATTTTATTTATTTTTAATGCCGAAACCATAACTAAGTACAAGCATGGAAATTTCGAAACTCACACCGAGTAAAAACCCTCCAAAGATAGCATAAAGTAAATGCAGTTTGCAAATCTTACACATGCCATAAATCTCAAAGTCTACTGTTTTAAAAGAAAACTCAACATGAAACCAAAATCTATCAAATCCCTAGAGTGTTAAATTTCAGAAAGACAAAAATATTGTCTAACCCATGACACAAAAATCATAATATCAAAAATGCGGAAGAGACGAGAAAATCATGCTCACCTGCATGAATCACACCTAGTGAGTCTAAAGACACAACACAATTGTACCGTTTTAACAAATACATATACATATCATGCAACAGTGAAAAGTACTGTAATTAAAATAAGTTACATGATCCTTAAAAATGTAAACATGAATGTAACCATGTCGAGTCATATCAAATCGTGTCGTATCTTATCATCATATACGTGTTCATTTTTTCTTATTGAATTCAGATCATTAGTTGTGACTTTTGTAACAGCTCTAGGCCGATGGATCAATCTACATATAACCGCGGTACCTGGCGGCAGGGACATCAACATCACTTTCACTCATCCACAGAGCCTTGGCCTTACATGTTCGTATTCGTGTTTGTGTTCGTATTAGTCCCAACCAACTCACCTCCTTCAAAAATATGTCATAATATTCATCGCTTGTAAAACTCATGCATATATATACATTTTCTTAAAATCAAACATGCAATGTATTTTCCAGTATTTCATAAAACTTCATAGTCATAAATAACATATACATTATAAATGTGCATTTTCAGTCATCAGGATACTGCCAGGACTACAAACTCGACCCAGGTGCAAAATGAACATTTTGCCCCTAAAAACCCTAATTGACCATTTTACCCCTAGACCTTAAAATTTCGATCCGAAGCCAACCAAACTTATAAAAACACCTCAAAACATCCTTATAACCATTTGCTAGATGTAAACTCGAGTCCATGTATTAAATTTTATAATTCATTTCAAAACTTGGACTGGAGTCCCAGGTTTAGCCCAAATATATCCTAAACAAACATAATTCCAGCCATTTAGGACCTTCTTAACTCAGCTGAAACCTGCTGTAATTCTGAACCAACACCTGCCATAGTTGCATTACCGAACTATACACTCGACCCTAAGCCTAACCAGCTTGGACCATCCTCGAACCAACCCTTCATAACCCACCTTTGGACCCTCCTAGCCCCATGCACGCTGTTGAGCACGTTTCACCCAAACACCTAAATTTCGAGCCCTAGCCGTGCATAGCTCCCTCGATCTACTCCTAACCCACAACCAGCTCTGCTCGAGCCACCCTAGGCTATGTCGCAGACCCACCAAAGTCTAATCCACAGCCCTGAACGGCCCTTGCCCCGCTGCTCACAAGATATCACCCGATCTAGCCAAGACCTGCACTATAAAAACAAATCGATCGGCCACATACCTCGACGTGTTCCAGATCTGATATTTGCATATAATGACATTCAAACCCTACTGTAACATGATCCCTAACCCTTAGACGTGGCAGCCCTTCAACCATGTCAAAGAAATCGTAAGATGCAAGTGAAGAAATCCCATATTTTTCATGTAAAAGCCATATAAACTCGATGTATAATTATAGATCTATGAAGTATCATGCAAAGAAATTCAACATACATATCGTGATGTGATCGATGAGAAAAAAGGAGTATAGGGCGTGCCTTAATGAAGTTTTGTACGCAAAATGTAGAACCCGTAAATTGGACTACGTATAAGTCATGCATAATTTCTAGCATTTAAAGTAAAATGATTTTTATTATTATTGCATGAGTATTTATTTTTTTCTTTAAATCTAATTATTTTATGCAGTATTTTAATTTTTATCTTTTCAGTTAATTCAGTGAGGCCGGACTGGAGTTGGAGTTTTGAGATAAAATTTAAAATTAAGAAAACATTCCCAGAGTTTATTTTAGCTAGAAAATAATTTAATTTAAGTTAAAAGGAGGTTTAAGGAATTATTTAAGTAACTTGAGGTAAGTAGGAAATAAGTTTATTTGGGTTCCATAATTAAGGTGTTAATTCACTAAATTATTTAAAGGATAGGTAAGGCTCTAAAGATTTAAAATACACTAACTAAACAATATTTTCCCTCCACTTATTTGACTAATTTTCGGCCACCCCATAGTGAGACAATAATTCTTTGACAACTCACACCACCTTTGACCCTTTCTTTATTATTTCTTGGCATGATAATCCTTTCATCGATTAAACCCCATTAATTAATATTAGATCATTATTCTAGCCTAGTTTAGCATGAAGAATCGGTCATCCCTCTCCAACAATCATTTTGATATCAAACCATTTCAAATTCAAAACGGAGCAAGACTTGGTCATGCCATTTAAATCCCTTTGTTATTGGAACTCCCCTCACTCTCCTAACCATTTCCCCTCTCCCTCACCACCGAAATTCAGTACCATTTCAAAACATTTTTTGTGAGAAAATAGTGAGGAAAACCGAGAGCATTTAGAGAAAAATAATCGAGTAGAAGGAAGATCAAGAAGATCACTCCGCCTCATCTGCGCCGCGTCGTCGTTTCATTCGTTTTTCTTTCAAAACAAACCAAGGCATGTATATGTTTTTATTTACTCTTCAATCAAGCCATATTAGTATTTTACAACATCACACTCATGATTTATTTAAGCTTAAAACCGAAATACATGACCACTTTCAAAAAAAATGAAGTGCAGATTTTGGCTCCTCCATTTCATGCTTCACGGGTTGGCTTGTTTTCATTGTTTCAGGTATTGGTTTGATTCCAGGCTTCCAAGGCTGCTCCTAGGCATGTACTAGGACATGTTAGGAACACATTTTTCCATTGGTTCAAGCCTATGCATGCTGAAATTCAGAATTTAGAGCAACTCATCCTTAGTGTCACTTTGAGTTTCGATTTTGATTCTTGCTATCAAAGGAGGATGTATCTGGTCTTGGCTGCCCTAGGGGATATAGCCATGGTTGGGACACCTCCTTGGCATGTCTAAGACATGACCAATTCGGACTTTCAAGGCTTGGTCCATGGTTGCATCGGTTTTTAAATCAAAACACAAGAACAGCCCCTTCGACCCCTTTAAAATTCTGCACATGCCTTTTCGATTTTGGTTGTTTGGAGTGGACCTAGGTTGGCCTCTGGCCCTTAGCCCTGGTTCACACCATACCCCATGATGTCTAGATCAAGCCATGGTCAACGTTATGGCCACTGGTATGATGCATGACAGCAACAAAACAAAATTTCAGAAACATCACCGTACAGATTTTTGTGTTCTCGGTTGGAGCTTGGTGTTGTCCAAGGTGTTGGATTGGATTGTGGTTGGCCTAGGGCCCTTAGCCATGGTTCAAGCCACCCCTTAGGATTTTGGGAAGAGGCTCTGGCCGGTGGTTCAAGCCCCAATGGCCAATAGTCTCGCAAACGAATCAATGTAAGCACAAGTGCGGTTGCTGGAATTTCTGGACAACAATTTGTTGCTTCGATTCAGTGGCTCGTTCGAGTTCTTGGTTGACTTTTAGCCTACGGCCTTGGACTGGACAGTGCCTCATCAAGTTAGGAAGGTAAGGTTTTTGGCCGTTTGTGATTCGGATCATTTTAGAGGTCGTACGAGAAATTACGGTGCGATGTGCCAAATTGACTCTCGAAAGAGCGTTTCATGTTTTGGCCTCCATTCACCAAAATTTCGGTCCTTACCATTTTAGGAGCATTATTTCATCATTTTAAAGTGTATTTTAATCATGACTAAATGATGGTTCGGTGTTGGTTCGGGTTGGCACGAAGTCATGATTAAATACGAAGTCGTTGGGCGTAATTGTCTCGTTTTTGGATTCAATTACAAAGTTTGGTCAAGAAAATCATTTGCATATTTATCATGATAAATTTAGGTTGCAGCGAGCCTGGGAACGATCCAACCCATGTGGTAAAATGTACATGATATTTAATTATGCCATTTAATTATATTACGTTCATAAAAATATAAAATATTCATTTTTGAGATTTATGTGATATTGCTTGTGGCCATTTCACTATCATGGGATCATTGTATTATCCGGTCGTCAGTTATCGGTCAGTTTAGTTCAGTTCCACCTAGTATACTGTGGCATTAGTCTGATCAGACGTTCATTACTTCACCCGGTCGTCAGTTACCGGTCAGTTCAGTTCAGTTCAGTGCAGGGGCCACTTGCGTAGAACATAATCTCAACAGAAAATTTATGACATGTTATTTTATGACAGGGCTCGATTGAGCAAGCATTTCACGTATGATTTTCAGTCAGTGATGCACGTATTATAATTGCTCATGATAAGTTATTTTCACGTTATGCCTCATGACATGATATTTTTATCCCATGCAAATTTTACTATATTATTTACTCGTTATTTACGATATATGCATGCTGAGTCTTTAGACTCACTAGACTTGATTGTTGTAGGTGCTGATGATGTCGGGGCCGAGGGCGGGGACCGGTGAGCTTGCTTGGGTCGGCAATAGTGGAACCCGAGGACCTCATTTACAACATTTGCCATTTTTTTATGCTCAAACATTTTTATCAATTGTTGGATTACTTTAACTTGTTATTTTGTGAGCAATAATTTCTTCCGCTGCTATTTTGAACAATAAACTTGATTTATCAGTTTATTTCATGAATGAGGCATTTTAATTATTTTAAAAAGAAAATTTAAATTTTTCCGCAAATTTTCAAACACGAATTTTCGGGCCATTATACAAAAATACGACAAACAGAGCGAGGGACGAACACAAGAGGGATATGACAAGCTTCTACTGAATTTTCTTTCAAGAATGAGCCTTTTGAAAAGGGAGGGGAAGCCGAATGACTGAGGTGATGGAGTAGGGTTTGAGACGTGTTTGAGGTGAGGGAGTAGGGTTTGAATCGGGTTTGATAATAAAATACATGGATATTGGGCCTAGTTTAAAATGGTGAGGTTTAGTGGGATTGGCTACAAAATCTAACAAAACAAGCCCATTAGGCCCAATAACACGCACGTAAAATATTTGGTTTTGGTACATTTTCAAAAATATTACCCGAACACTCAAAAAGTCTTCTGATTTGCTAAAAATCGGCTACCAGTTTAAAATATTGTTCGGCTTTTAAAAATACTACAAAGGGTCCATTTTCGAAATTTACATGTCAATTATATCATATATTATTATTTAATAAAAAAATTTCCTCAACTATCCTCAGTCTCCGTACCTCGTTCGAGCGTAAAATACTGCTAGAAGCCATATAATATGCAATCTTAAAGAACCATGCCACACAATCAGGAAATCATGTCATAAAAATTCTTTAAATCCATATAAAAATAATTAAATAAACATTTTAATAAAACCATAGATTTGCATTCAGTTAGATTACATCGTTCGACCTTACAAATCCTCCTACTTAAATAGAATTTCGTCCTCGAAATTAAAATGCAACGAATAGCTTTGGGTAGCGACTCCTCATCTCCGCTTTGGTCTCCATAGTAATCTCCCCCTCGGAATGATTCAGCCACTTGACTTTGACCGTTTGGATCATCTTGTTCCGAGGTCTCCTCTCCTGTCTATCCAAAATCCTGGTAGGTTTCTCCTCGAAAGACAGATTCAGCGTCAACTGCAGAGGTTCATAATTCAGTACATGCGAAGGGTTCGACATGTAATTCTGCAACATCGAGACGTGGAATACATTATGAACTCCCGCTAGATTCGGAGGGAATTTAGCTCTGTAGGCTAGTGTCCGAATTCTCTCGAGGATCTCGAAGGCTCCTATAAATTTAGGACTATGTTTGCCCTTCTTGACAAACCTCATCACACTTTTCATAGGTGCAACTTTCACAAAGACTTGGTCTCTCTCTGCAAACTCTATATCTCTGCACTGCTTATTAGCATAACTCTTCGGTCGGCTCTGAGCAGTCTTCATCCTATCACGAATCTTGACTACTAGCTCTGAATTCTGTCTGAAATTGTCTGGAACCAACTCTGCTCGTTCACCTATCTCATCCCAATAGAATGGTCATCTACATTTTCTCCCATAAAGTGCCTCGTATGGAGCCATACCAAATGATGCTTGATAACTGTTGTTGTATGTGAACACCACAACAGGTATTTTTGGCTCCTAGCTGCCCTGAAAGTCGATCAGGCAAGCTCTGAGTAGATCCTTCAAAATCTGAATCACTCTCTCAGATTGACCTTCGGTCTGAGGAAGCAAAGCTGTACAGAATAACAACTTGTACCCAATGCCAGATGCACACTCTTCCAGAACGCAGATGTAAACCTCGGATCTCTGTCTGAAACTATAGACACTTGAATCCCTTGCAATCTGACTCTCCCTCTGATGTGCATCTCTATGTACTATGTCATGGTGAAAGTCTTCTTGATCGATATAAAGTGTGCTGATTTGGTAAGCCGGTCGAATTTCACCCGAATGGAATTATATCTTCCAACTGTCCTGGGTAACCCTTTCATGAAAATCCATGGTGATGTTCTTACATTTTCACTCAGGAATAGGAATCGTTCTAAGCTTTCCCGCAGGTCTCAGATGCTCTGTCTTAACCTGCTGACATGTAAAACTCTCGGAAACAAAACGCAAAATATCTCGTTTAATGCCGGGCCACCAATACAAAGACTACAGATCTTCATACATCTTCATATTCCCTTGGTGAATAGAGTACGGGGTGCTGTGGGCCTCCTTCATAATGTCTTCCCTCAATGAATCACCACTAGGAACCCACAATTGGTCGCGATATCAGACTATGTCATCCTCAACATAATACAATCATAGACCCTTAGACTCATCCCTCTGTCTTCACTTCTCTAACTGCTCATTCTTCCTGCTCAAAGCATCTTCGACCACATTAGCCTTTCTCGGGTGGTAGCTAATTTCGGAGTCGTAGTCTTTTACCAGATCTAACCATCTCCTCTGTATCATATTCAGCTCTTTCTATATGAAGAAGTACTTCAATCTATTGTGATCTGTGAAAATATTGCACTTCTCCCCATAGAGATAGTGTCTCCAAATCTTCAGAGCGAATACTATTGTTGCTAGCTTCAGGTCACGAGTAGGGTAATTCTTCTCATGAACCTTCAGCTGTCTACACGCATAACCTGTCACTCTGTCATGCTGCATCAGAACTGTGACCAAACCTAGCTTCGAAGCATCTATATACAGAACAAACTCTCCCTGCCCTGATGATATCGCTAGAACTGGCGCTGAAGTCAATGCTTACTTCAGCTTTTCAAAACTTTCCTGGCACTCTGATCCCCAAATGACTTTGGCATTTTTCTTCTTCAAGGCGGTCATGGGGTACTGCAATTGAAGAAAAGCCCGGAATAAACTTCCTGTAGTACCCAGCTAATCCCAAGAAACTACGAATCTCGGTCACACTCTTAGGCATAGGCCAATCTCTAATTGCCTCAACCTTGCTGGGATCCACCTCGACTCCATCACTAGAAATAATGTGACCCAAGAATGCCACTCTGTCTAACCAGAACTCTAACTTGCTGAACTTTTCAAATAACTGTCTTTCCTTCAAAGTCTGTAGTGCAGTCCTCAAGTGCTGACTATGCTCCTCTCTGTTCTTCAAATAAATCAGAATATCAACTATGAAGATTATGATGAACTGATCCAAATACGGCTGAAATACACGATTCATGAGATCCATGAAGATCATTGGCACGTTAGTCAGTCCGAAGGGCATCACCATAAACTCATAGTGCCCATAACGCGTCCAGAAAGCCGTCTTGGGCACATCAGACTGCCTCACTTTCAGCTGGTGGTATCCTGAACGAAGATCTATCTTTGAAAACACTGGAACATCCTGAAGCTGATCAAATAAATTTTCGATCCAAGGTAGAGGATACTTGTTCTTTACTGTGACTCTGTTAAGCTCTCTATAATCGATGCAGAGTCGCATGCTATCATCTTTCTTTTTCTAAAACAGTACCGGTGCGCCCCAAGGAGAAAAACTCTGGCGAATAAAACCTTTGTTCAACAAATCCTGAATCTGATCTTTAAATTCTTTCATCTCTGCAGGTGCTAGACGATAGGGTGCCTTAGAAATTGACACTGTACCTGGCACAAACTCAATAGAAAAGTCCACCTCTCGATCTGATGGAATGCCAGAAACATCCTCAGGGAAGACACTAGGAAAATATCTGAAAACTTATACATCCTCTAGCCTCTGACTGACTGTCTTAGATACTGACACAATACACGCCAGACATGCTTGGCAGCCTCTCTTCATAAGTTTCCTTGCATAAATACAAGAAATGATGTGGATCATCTGCTGGTTCCTTGTTGCCTCAAAAATGAAAGACTTCCCGTTGGGCGGTCAAACAATTACCGACCTCTGTCGGAAATCTATCGAAGCTTCGGTCGATGAAAGCCAGTCCTTGCCCAGAATGATGTCAAACTCAGGCATCGGTAGCACAATCAGATCTTCACGAACAACATTCTTCTGCAAATAAAGCTCCAATTTCTTCACTATCCTCGAAGTAAACATCCGATCACCGGAAGGAATCAAACCATGAAACCCAAATCCATGGCCTCTGGTACAATTACCAGTCTCTTGATAAATGCCTTAGATATAAATGAGTGCGTAGCCCCTGAATCTAGTAGTGCATAGGTGGCTACACTTGAAATAATATCCTTTCTGCGAAAAATATACCATCAAATCTGTTCAAGCCTAATAAATTCAAGAAATTCTATCATTACACCAATAATTAACAAAAAATCTCCCATTAAATCACTAGGAATTCCCTAATTTACACGTATTACCCAACCAAAAATTTTGAGAGTTAATATTTAGGCCCCTAAGATTCTTGAAATAATCATTTTTACCCCTTAAAATTTCTGAAAATTAGCAATTAAGTCTGAAACGTCCACTACTTTTTATATTTAAAATCTTACTAAATTTTTTATCTTCTTTATAAAATTCAAAACCTTTAATTAAAAACAACACAACTTTTCAAAAATCCTAAATGCATAAAAATTCTATAAATCGTCAACCACCAACATCATACGTCGACATTTAAAATATTACAAAATTGAATTTCAAAAGAAAGCATAAATCTTTAAAAAAAGCATTCTCAAAATCAGCATGTTCTTAACATGAGTAACAAATAATACATATACAAGTACATGCATTAAAATCATATTTTTTTTATTTAAAATAAGCTTGTAATCATAAATATATCATAAATCGTAAAATCGTAAAGATGTCAATCATTTATCATTTTGGGTGAAGTTTGATATCCTTAAAGTAACTAGCCTTCATCCTCTGGTCGGCTGATCAGTCTTAGCTCATCATTGCGCATGAGGACGAGCACTAGGCACCGACGTAAAATGAAAATACGATCGTTGGGCTCTCTGGGGCTTTGTCCCGTAAACGGGCTCCCTCTGGGCCTTGCCCCACAAGATATTCTCAAAAATCATATATCATATTCTCTTTGTCACAGCCAATTCACATACTTCAAGATATTTTTCTTTTCCTTTTTACATCATAAAATATCGTGTCCTTTCTACATTTGAAAAATAGCATTTTAACAGTAAAATTTTTACAGTTTTATCATAAATTATAAAATTACATATTTTCATCGTAAACATTTTAAAATATCATTTAGCTTGTATTATGATTCTTCAGGGCACTACCCGGGACGAAAAATGACCATTTTACCCTTGGACCCTAAAATTCCCGATTTTGACGTTCTCTTACCTTTATTGACTCGAGCCTATCCCATTGTATCATATGAGATTAAAATTGATTTCTAATATTTTTCTTAGACATAAACCTGAAACTTTCGATTTAATTACTTAATTACTAAACCGGAAAACGTTTTAATCCCGAATAAATTCAAACTTCAATATTTTTTCCCAAACCTTAAACTTAAAATTTTCATCCCTAAACTTAACATGACACCTTAAAATTCACCCATAAACTTTTCTTTGACATAAAATTAAGATCATCAACTAATTTCTCAATTCGTTTTAAAACTTAATCGTACGTACCAGTTTTAACCCGAATGGACTCAAAACTTAACCAAACTTTAACCATAGCATATTAACACCTTATTAACCATTGTTCATCTCAAATCAAGCGAATTAAAACCTTCGAACAAGCCTAGATACCTGCTGGAAAATTCTTGCCCCTGTTTTGAAAACCCTAACTTGGCACAATCTTGAGTTCCTTCAAGCCTAGGCCCTAAACATCAGGTACAGCCACTAATCAACCATCCTAGGACCTAGACCGAATCCTAGGCTAGCTACTGGACAAAGCCCTAGAGCCCACACACGACCACAGCTCTCAACCTGTCAACCCTGGCCTTACTAGACCCACACTTCAAGCTACAGCCCTAAGCCTTGCACCATCCTTCCTCCAAGCTGTCTAGGACCATGACTATACCCTACTACGATCCATGAACATGTCCCAACAGTAGCACATGGCCTGCTCTTTCCTAGCCCTCATGACCGAACCCTAATTCCTCTATCAACCAAATTTTCGTTCTGCCCTTGCCCTTTATTGTTCCAGCCCTTAGCCAAGCTTATATGGACCCTTAAACATGTTGAAAATTGTCCCTTCCCATAGTCCTACCATGGCAGCCCCTCTATGCATCATAATCATGAATTTAGAAACACAAAAACTCAAGTTTTGTTCATGTTATACCATGAAAACGAAAATATACAAAGTGTATCATATTTTCCATACAAACATGATTAAGCACACATAACAAGATATGAATGGTGCAAAAAAGAGGTTTAGAAACGTGCTTTTACTTTTAAAATGCTCGAAATACGAATACCGTAGCGGTGGAACGTCAGTGACGAATGGAGGAAGATTTTAGTTTTTTTCCTACCCTTTTTTCTTGTCAAAACCAAAGACCCACCTTCGGATGCAAGGGAGTCGAGTTATCATTGTTGGAAGGAAGAACGAGGAAGAAAGTTGAAGAACTATAGAAAAAAATTCGAAAACTTTCTCCTTGCAAGTCCCTTGAAGGTTCGGCCGATTCCTTCTTCTCTTTCAATTTACATGAATTTTGTGTGTGTGTTTCGGTGTGTGTAGGATTCTTTTAAAAAGAATTTTAAAAAAAGGTTTCCTAAACACTTAATTAATGGGCTTTATTAAGCCTAAATTTTAATTAACTAATTAGGCCCATTAAGATTAATAAAATCATTAGGCCTCAAATTAAAATATTTAAAAATATCTATTTACAAAAAAATCCCTTATAAAATATATAAAATCCCTTGCTCCCACTAATTAATTTAAACTTGTTCTTGAAAATGCTATAATTTTTTAAAAAATTAAAATAAATATTTTCTTAAGTAAAAAAAAAATTTATCTTTTAAATATTTAACATGTTAGGATCGGTTGGAAGTGAAAAAATGCTTAGAAAGATGTGTTAAATAAACACTTGACAGTTTTCACAACTTCTAAACTTAATTCGTGAATCTTGTTGTCAATGTCAATTAGTTGACTTGATAAAAGTGCGGAAATCACTAAAAGACAGATATAATAAAAATTGAAATTAAATGACTCAAGATTTGTGGATGTTCGGAGATTTCAAACACTCCTACATCACCCCCACTATCTCGAAGATATGATATTTACTAAAAGAATTTGATCTACACGAAGATTTGTACAAACCCACTTCAGTTTGGACTTACCACTGCCAAAGCTGAAACTCTTAGATTCAATACAATTTATCTGTACTCAACTCATATGTAACTTTCTTAGCACAACTGATCTCTACAAGATCGAATAATACAACAGTGAATGTTTGTGCTTTTAAGCTACAGATATAGCCCGAAAGCTATGAATGTGTATACTAAGCGTGAGCTTTTGATATCTTTTGTTCTGAAAGAGTATGCACAGAGTTCTGCTTGATAACTTGAACAATTTCGTAGCTTGATTATTTGATTATTCTTCTTTAGTTAATCTTCTCGGCTATTTATAAACTTTTCTTCCAACAGTAACAATGAATGCATTTGAATATTTATATCCGTTGTATAGCCACGTCAAAATTCTTCTGAGAATCATACACTGTAGCTTTTCTGAAATGCGGCGTTCCCACTACATGTTGCTGTCTGCTTTTGTACAGTTGTTGGTTGATTTCTTTGTGCCTTAACTTAAATCAGTTTTACAAAGCCAATAGGATTAACTGATTGCTCTCAAATGATTGTAGTGTAGCTGATCATTTCCGACTGATCATCCAGTTGACTACATAGTTCAGTTAGCTCAGTTCAGTTGCCTTTGATTATCTGCGCACTAATCTTCAGTTCGGGCAACTTACAAATTTATAACTTTTTATTTCAGTTATTCTCAATCTTCTTGATCAGTTGTTCTACCTTTTCAAGCTCAATTTGTGAAACTCCGAAAATTAAGTTTCCAACAATTTTCCCCTTTGAGGTATTTGACAAAACTTAGAATATATGAACTGATCAAACTGAACTCTTCATAGATAAAATAATTTTTTATTGACAACTCTTTAAATGTACAGATTTGTATAAAGAATGAAAGAATAAAAGAATATTCTATTAACTAAAAATCCTCAAAACCTATCAAATTTCTCTCAACTGAATAAGATAATAAAGACTGTTCTCTAAATGATCTGAATTTCTTTATTTCTTTGCGCTCTTATAGGCTGGTCCTTGATCAGTCGGTTGACTAGGTCTCTTCTTTGATAGCTTCTGTTGTTCTTCTATCTCATCCCCCTTTTTTTTCAAACTCACCAACCCTGCTGGATAATGCACGAACTTCCGAGGTAACATTAGATATGGCATTCATTATTTGTTCTTGCATCAAATCCATTCTCTTTGTCACTACAGTTTCCAAAAATTCAATTCAATTTTTGAAAATGTCTTGAGTCTGGAAATGTTCTTTAACTGTCACTTGGTCTTTCTGTAATTGATCTAGCTGAAGAAATAAAGATGTGATATCCTTTGTGACTTGGTGTAGGTTCTTCATTGTATTCTCCTTCATAGAATCAATCTTCAAAGTGTGCAACAGTTGGGTTGACTTGATATCAGAGATAGAAGATATCAATGGAGAATGTTGGACTGAATATCTTATATCATGGAATCAGTAGCCATTGGTATCTCAGGAGACATATCTTCAGAGAATTCAGGTTCTTGCTCCTTTTCTTCTTCATTAAATATTACCAAGGCATTATCAATTGATTCAGTCACAACGGTAACCATTTTTGTAACTATTTCCCGTTGAAGTTTTGGAGGAGGAGTGGAAGTCTGAATAGCAGTTGAGCTGGTAGGCTCTTCAGTTGATTGAACAGCTGAGACTTCAGTCGGCTCTTCAGTTGGCACGTTTTCAATTGGTTCCTAGTGCAACTGAGCCGGTTCAATTTCAGCTAGAATTGCTTGTTAAGTCGTACCAGGCGGTTGAACTTGTTCTTCAATTTGTAAAACAACCTTTGAGGCTAGTTCTTCAGTTTTGCTCGGATCTTCAACTGATTCTCTAGTGAAAGCATTCAGCTGGATATCAATGGCAACTGATTGTATGGCTTCATCGATATTTGCCAGTGATAACTCAGCATCTGTATACAGTTGAAGAACTTTGGGAGGAGATGAAGACCATAAGATAATTGTTGAGCATCCTTAGAAGAAAGAAAAATTACTTGCTCAGTTAGTTCAGCAACTGCTTCCTTGAATGGCTGTGGCTGTTGAGATGAAAGTTCAGCATGCTCTTTTGAAGATGGACTTTGGGAATTTATATGAATAGTTAAATGTTGACCCAATTCACAATCTTTAATCTTCATTTGCAGTGATAATAGATCCGTATCCAACTGGTCATAAACTGCTTTGTCATTGAATGCAGCTGGACTGGTAGGATCATAGCTCCTATGTAGCTGACCGAGGACTTGCTCTAGCTTCTCAGCACACATTAGATCAAGGAAGTACGTCCTCATCTCCAACGCTTGAGAAATGGTGGGAGATTTGAATACCCTTAGGACGATGGTTTCCAAAGCGATGAATTTATTCAAAACTTATTTTTCTGTAATCGCTTGGCAAACACTTCGGTCATAAATCTGACCCATTCATTATAAGTTTTCAACTTTGATTCATAAAACTCATCTATCTCTTCCCAAATTAAGTTGATTTGAGTCTGAATCGGTTTGTCGGTCTGAGCTCTTCTATCATCTTGCCCTTTCCTTTCGGGTCAGTGAGGACATGAGAAATACTCAGTTTTGAAACATTTTCATCCAGATTCTCTCTTATCACCACTCCCTTTGGTCTGGAAAAAGGTAGTGCAAATAGGCCGATGATAGTGATTAATGGTGCTTTGACTCCAACTTGTTTCTATTTATCACCAGATTCGGTGATAGTCGTCTTTGAGTGAGCAGTTGGAGGCAGAAATTGACTTTCAGTTGATGATGCAACTGGAACTTACCTGATATGTATGGCACCAATAGGCTGTTAAGATTCAGTTGGCCTCAATCTATCAGCTGGGATTGTTCCCAGAACAGCTGCTGGCTTGGTTTTCTGGGTCCTTGGCTTCTTCATAATTTTTGGAGATGGAGTTTTCTCCGATTCAGTCTTGCTGACAATCAGTTTCCTTTTGATTGCCTTTTTCCGAGTTAACGCCTTGGTTTTCTGGACTGATTTGGGAGCTGCCTGCGACCCAGTCTCCTTCTTGACTTTGACAAACTGTTCAGGAGATATTTCCAGCTTGATCTTTGGTGGCTGAACATTCTTATCAGTGAAGACTTTGTATTTGGATGACTTTTCAGAAGAGTCATCCACCAAATCTCTGTTCGTCAGAATAAAGCTGATCGGAACAGCAAAGTCTTTGAATTGTTTTGATGATTGAACAATGTTATTCAAAATGTTGAACAATATGGTTGACCACTTCAGCTTGCGCCCATTCACCATAGCCGCCATTATCTGAAATTTCTCGAGAGTGAGGGCAGCAAAAGAACCTGCTTTGGCTAGAATGCCTTTTGCCACTATATCTGCCAGCAGTTGATATTCATATTTTAGCTCTTTCTTGGAATCGGAAACTTTTATCTTTGTAATGCCCGAGATTTTAGTTTGATACTTTTGAGTTATCCTATATTATGAATAAGGGAATGGAAGAACAGACATGGAGAAGCGACGTTGCAATTTGAGTTTAGTGGCAAAGAGACACTGCACCCGCGCCAGAAAAGCTACCGCACCCGCGGTGTGGGTACAGTAGAATCAGCGCACCCGCGGTACAAAATGCTCCGCACCCGCGGTCGTTTCTTCTGATTTTGTGGAAGTGTTACAGTATGCTCAGCGCATTCGCGGTCTAATGTGTAGCGCACCCGCGGTGAGACTTGTTTTATGAAGAATAAGCCACTTGCCCCTTTTCATGCATAGTATGTATATTTAGAAACAGGCATTTCCCTCAACATTCAGAAAAAGGAAAACGAGGTCAGCGAGAAGTTTGGATTCTTGATGTTAGAATTCAATTTGCGAGAAATCCGCCCGTCTGATTTTGAATCCGACTTCAGTACTGTGCTTCTATCGACGCAGGCTACAACTAGACTAAAGTTTTGTTACGTTTTGATATGTTTTGAAATTATGATGTTGTTGGAATCGAATACACTTCATATATGATGTTCTTGGCATGTGAGACATCATAGAATCAAAGTCAGATTGAGAAACAGATTGATTATGGAATTGTTATGATTTTTAAGAATATATCGATTGATATTGAACAGATTTGGATTGTTGATTGATTACCGATGGTATTGGATATTGGTTATCGATTTTAATTAATATCTATTGAGATTGTATTGACCGGGATATCGGCAGTGTGCCATTATGCCATTGATTTTGAATTAAGTCCAGATTAATCAGATTGGTACTGATTTGAACGGTATATTGATATGGTATTATTGATATTGTCCTTTCCAGAGTGAGGGTTGCCAGATTTTGAACTCCAGACATGAACGACGTTCGAACTGCAATAAAAGAAAGATATAAGTCAATGTGGTATTGGGAGATCGACTCGAGTAGGATATACTTGAGTTTCCCTAAATCACATACTTCTTGTTATTATTTACATTGATTTGAATTGATATGCTTGTTCTATTGATTTATAGAAGCATGTATTAGACGAGTATTAGTCGAGTGATCTTGTTACATAAGTGCCGATAGTAATGGAATCGTCACTGGCACACTGAACGTTGTCATAAGATAGTGAATTGGCGATAGTGCCACAGTCTGTGACGGATAGGTCAAGACACCGGATGTTTGGTTATATCGAAGTGGATAGAATTGGAGTTTCTTCTATTACTGATGTTCGATATAGGAATGCCAACATCTGGAAACCGGGATCCCTAGACTAGGATTGAGTCTAGTCTGAGCCGCGGAGTCACGAGTATGATTTACGATTTCATATTGATTATGTTTCAGATTTGATACATGTTACTGATATTTGTTACATGCTTTTAAGTTGTTTATATGATTGCATGTTTCATTGATTTATACTGGGATTTTATATCTCACCAGAGTTATCCGGCTGTTGTCGTGTTTGTATGTGTGCATGACAACAGGTGGGACAGGTTCAGGGTCGAGGAGATGAAGATAGATCGTGATCAGAGTGGAGACTACGGACTTGGATTAGAGGTAGGGTTTGGACACTTGACATTTAGTTGTTAAACCTTAGTTGAATGATTGTATATATAGTACAGGACTTGTACTTTAATACTGATATGTATATTAGATTTAATCCCATTACATTCCGCATTTTAAAAAAAAAAAATTAGACCTTGTTTATTATAATTGATTAAATTGTCCTAATAATGATTAAGAGTATGATTAGCGTCTGGGTCCCCACAATCTTCCTCCCATCAGCAGACAAAAGAGTAAGAATCTCCTCCACATCGGCAGCTTTCAGGTCAGAGAAGTGAGAGAAGCCATCATACGGTAGTTGGAAAATAGATCTAAAGGTTTCTTCATCAATAGTAGCAACTTGCTGTTGACAGTAGTTGTAATCTTCCCTTCAGCTGAGAGGAAGGCGTTGTGATAGGATCGCTTAGGGGGGTAATCGTTGAGCTACAATAGTTCGGTTCTTGAAATATTGAACACTGATGAATTAAATCGAGTTTGGTTTTCAAACCAAGCGGAATACACTCGAAATAATCCTTCGTAGAAAACGATTAAACATTTTGTTAAGCATTTAAAATATATGCAAGTTGAATGAGTAAAAATATTTTTGGTTGAAGCATTTTATCAAACACTAGGTATCCAATATTTTAGTATTAAAAGAACACATAAAATGCTTCAACAATTCATCTTTAAAACTATGAAAATGATAAGTAAATCCAATAAAAAAATAGACACGAATTTGTTTATGGATGTTCGGAGACCTCAAATACTCCTACGTCACCCCTTCTTCCTCTTGGGAAAGATTCACTAGAAGACTTTGATTTATACAACTCTTTGTACAAACCCACTCAGATAGGACTTACCCACTGCCTAAACTAAACTCCTAGCACTCAATATTGTAGGCAGCACCTCACAATTGGCATATTGTTTAATGTCTCATATGCAAAGACTACATACACATTGTTTTACGTCTTTGTGTGAAGACTCACTCAACTAATATTTGAAGTTCAACTCTCTTGTATATGTGTGAGTGATTGTGTGTGAGAAATTTATCCTTTACAGTGTACATCTCAAATATATCCTTACACAAGGGCTTGTGCTCTCAACTAGCTGATTTCTTCATGCTAACTGTCCATGCTTTGAATCCTCTTCAAAAGCTCTTGTTTGATCTTCAAGATGTTGTATTTATAAGCCCCAACAATGATATACACGTTAGACACAAGATATGACCGTTTGGAAAGTTTCTGTGCTATTTCTGAAATTGCAACGGTCAAATTTGTCTTGCTGGGCATTTTCCCGACTGGTAAACTCTGGTCAACTCGACTGGTCGTTCAGTTCAACTGGTCAGCAGCTGGTTCGGCTCAGTTCAGTTGGTCAGCTGCTGGTTCGGTTCAGTTCAGCTGGTTCGGTTCAATTGAGCTGGTTCAGCTGGTTTGGTTCAGTTGATCAGCAGCTGGTTCAGTTCAGCTGGTCTGGTTCAGTTTCAGTTTGTGTGCTGAAATCAGCCTAGCTGATTTTAGTTTGTGCAGAACCAGTAGTTGCATCATCATGTATCAGCAACTTAAGCTTCGATTCAAACTTTGACTTCTGAAGATTATTTGTAGATCATTGTCTTATCTTTTCAATGCATACTGAATCGCTTAATTTCGATAATCGAGCTGAGAGATATGACCAAAATACCGCTGCTGCTCAAACCCAACTGATTGCTGTCTTTGTGCGATCAATTACGATCAGTTTGACCTAGATAACATCTGATTTTGTCCAACTGACGTGAAATATGATTTGTTCCAAATTGAGTTTTCTGATCAGCGAAGTTAGCAGACTGTCATTTGGATCATCCAGTTGAGAGATATCATCAAAATACCGAAGCTTGCCAGAAATTCATTTTGTGCAGAATTCAGATTCGGCTTGCTTCTAGTTTTAATAACTTCACACTTGAGTAAATATGTTAGAAACACAATAAAAAGTTTTGTTAACATCAAAATCAAGATTGCAAACATGAAATGTTCCAACACGTTGCTATAGAAATCCTGAATTTCTTTGGAATACATTTCTTGAGTAGATGTCCCAAGAAATTTCCTGAAACCAGCTGGTTCCATTTTCAGAAAGATACTTTGAACGGCCTTGTCTTTAACAGAAAGGACGGAGTTGAAATCAATTGTTACAGAATTTAGCATGTAGGGCGGAACTTGGCTTGCCATTACAGATTCGAATATCTGTGAAGAAAAGAAAACTTTGTGTATGTGATAAGCTCTGGAAATTGATATGCTCGTGAAGAAACTGAAATGAGGCGGCACAATTACTTATGTTTATGACTGTTCAAATTTTTGGACACATGTCAGTCCAAGATAAATTTGAATAAAGATGTGTGTACGTGCGGTGAAAACGTAAATAAAAGTCTAATGGACTGCGTGGGGCCACGTTTCATATTAATGTTTAATGGATGACATAAATTAAATGCGTTATTTTAACAGTCACATCACTTAATACGGAATACTTATCGAATAATCAATTAACCTATTCGATAAGATTAGTTAGGTCATGAACTGAGTGATCAGTTGAAAACTGAATCAGTTCGATTGAAGACCAACTGACGATTGTCTTATCAGTTAACCATTTAGAATTGACGTTCCCCCTAAATAAGTGCATATAAATAAAAGAGAGTAAGAGAATCTCAGTCTGGATAAATTAATTGCGTTCAGTTTATTGATGTCTCTCCGTCTTCCTTGTTTCTTAAGTTAGAATATGTCTATAAATAAAAACTTCATCAGATACAAAATATTTAAGCAGATAATATAAGTTAAGCATAGATGGACATATCAAGCAGTTCCAGAAGGCCTAATCTTGCAAAAGGGCTTTCATTCGTGGAGACTTGGAAGCAAGATATAGAAGACTTCCTCTTTGATAAAATTATGTCCACCTAGACGAAGATACATGATTTGCAGATTATCCAAAGAGATAGATTAGTTTCCACTGTTGAACAGAAGGCAACTGAAGTCAAAGATAAGAAGCGTCTCGATGTCATTCATACTTCAGACCTTGTAACTGATGAGGGTCTCTATTTCCTTATGCTTGACAAGGAGTATATGAAACTGGAGAAAATCGTTATTACAGAAGATTTTAGGAGAATTTCCGAGGAAATGTCCTTGTGGTTATCTGATAGGCTAGATGCATTAGACAGAGAATTAACCCGTGTTATAGTAGAAAGGTATTATCAATAAAATTGTTATTCTGATTCATAGCTATTTACTTTCTACCTACTAACTGATACTAACTTCTAAGATAATTAGTGACAGTTAAACATCTACTAACTGACATCTCGAATTGACATAAAAATGCAAATCTACTGATAACAACTGACTAACAATATTAACTAATAAGAAACAATAAATTAAGATAAGTCAACTAAATCAAGAATATTGCGAAAATAAAAAAACTTAGTCTCGGGTAATGGCTTGGTGAAGATGTCAGCTTCTTGTTGATCAGTTGGTATGTACTACAGCCTGATTGCTTTCTTTAGAGCATGGTCTCTGATGAAGTTATGTCTGACGTCAATATGTTTGGTCCTGGAGTGAAGAACTGAATTATATGTAATCGCAATGGTGCTTGTATTATCATAAAATATTGATGATTCTTTTGCAATGACTCCATAATCTTTCAGTTGTTACTGAATCCAGAGCAGTTGAGCGCAACAGCTTCCGACAGCTAGATATTCTGCTTCAGTTGTGGAAGTTGTTATAGATGTTTGCTTCTTGCTAAACCAAGATATCAGTCTGAACATGTCTCCATGCCAAATTTTTTAAGCAGTTACTTCGTGTATTTGGTCTGACTCATAAAAGTACCAGTTTCCAGTTGCTTCACTTGCAGACCGAGAAAGAATGTTGAAACATCTACAAGTTTTAAAAGTGCGGAAATTTTTTTTTTAAAGCTCTCATTTTGAAAATAACCATTTAAATCGCATGTATGCAGTCCAACTTCAAAACATAATTTAAAAATTATCACGAGCAATTACCAATAAGATATAACAGAGTAAAGACGAGTAAAATTCCTAACATCAACTGCAAAATAAAACAGCGTATAAAATCATCGTATCCTCTCCAAAACATAAAATCATAATGTGCGGAGAAATCATAGGTCCTCGGGTCGTGACGCCCACCAGCCCCGCTTACTTAGAGTCCAGCATCTCTAGTCTACTCGACATCGAACTCACCTGCATCACACACGCCTAGTGAGTCTAAAGACTCAACACACCTTCACCGTTAATAGCAAATACATATACATAGCACATAACGGTGAAAAATATCATACTCAACATACCTTTCCTGAACTTTAAAAAAACGTAACATAAACGTGTAGTGTAAAATCATGACGTGTCAAAACAGCTCACCGTTAATTTTCTTTCATCATTCATCGTTCATCGTTTATCATTTATCATTTCCTTTGATGAATTCAGTTCATTAGAGGTGACTATCGTACATCATCATTTACGATGGATCCATCATACATAGAACCACGGTACCCGGCAGCTGTCGGACATCAGTGACATGATCACCCATCCAATGTGCCTAGGCCTCATCATCAGCATTTACATATACGTCTTAAACATTTACTTATACTTCGATAGCCATAACTAATTCCCATCGTTCAAAACATCATCATTTACATCACTTATAAAAATCATGCACAAATGATATTTTCTTTAAATTCAAGCATGCAACGTATATTTTCATAAAATCTTAAAAATCGTTAATCATGGTGCATAAACATTTAAAATATCATAAATTTGTGCTCAGGGTCTAAAATTGACCCAAAGCTTACCAAACTCCTTAAATCATCCCAAAACATAATTATAAGCATTCTTAGACGTAAACCCGACCCAAATCATAACTTAATCGATTCGTTTTAAAATTTGGACCAGGGTCTCGATTTTTAACCCGAAAAAGACCGAAACTTAACCAAAATTTTCCCAACTTTTACCATAACTTAACAAGTCATTCTAACTCATTTACCACTTAAATTATGCCCTCAAATTTCAGCCAGCATCCTATCATGCATGAATTATGCATAAAATCCATAAAATAATTAAACATATAATTTAAAATAAAATTCTAGATTGCATGCATTCAGGTTACGTGAATTAAATTCCTGGACCTTACAAATGTCAGTTCACCCATCATACTCATCTCAAATTTTCCTACATTAACTTGGCAAATTTCTCACATAATTTGGGGTTAGTTGACCCAAAACAAATATCATCAACATATATTTTTACAAGTAAAATATGATTATTCTTTGAAAATTTAAACAGAGTCTTATCTACTAATCCAACAGTAAAATCATGATCAATTAGAAATTTTGAAAATGTTTCGTACCAAGCTCTTGGAGCTTGTTTAAGATCATATAGAGATTTGTTCAAATGATAAACATGATCAGGAAGAGAGTGATTAACAAAACCTGGTGGTTGTTCAACATATATTTCTTCCTTCAACTGACCATTTAGAAATGCATTCTTGACATCCATTTGGTAGACTTTAAAGTTTTTGAATGAGGCATAAGCAAGGAATATTTTGATTGCTTCTAGTCGTGCAACTGGTGCATATGTCTTGTCGTAATCTATTCCTTCTTCTTGTTTATATCCTTGTGCTAAAAGCCTCGCTTTGTTACGCAAAACTGAACCTTCTTCGTTTAGTTTGTTCCTCTAGAACAACTTTGTACCTATAATAGTTTTAAAAATCGGTCTTGGAACAATGTTCCAGACATTGTTATGGGTAAACTGATTTAGCACTTCTTGCATAGCATTTATCCAGTTAGGGTCAGAAAGAGCTTCATCAGTTTTCTTTGGTTCCAGTTGGGAAACAAAAGTTGAATGAATAAATAAATTAATTATTTGATTCCGAGTTCTTATTAGATATGATTGATTACATATCACCAATTCTGGTGGGTGTGATTTCTTATATTTGTATTCAGAATTGATTGGATCGATTTCAGCAACTGGTTCAGTTAATTGCTGAAATCGATCCAATCAATTCTGAATACAAATATGAGAAATCACAGCAAATGGTTCAGTTGGTAACAGAACGTTTTCTTCAGTTTCAGTTGCTGCTACTTTAATTGGTATTTGAATTTTATTATTTTGCTCCACCAACAGATGATCAGGAAAAATTTCTTATTGAACTGATTGATCTAGTATCTCTGGTTCAGGTGTTTAAAGGAGATTTCGATTGATATGAACTTCTTTTTCACTATCATCCTCCAAACTTATATCTGTAAAGAGATCGACTAGCTCAACTAGATGAGTTGGCTTATCAGTTAGAACAGATTCATCAAATACAATATGAATGAACTCTTCTACATTAAAATTGCATTTGTTAAATACTCTATAAGCTTTACTAACTGATGAATAACACATAAATATTCCTTCCGCAGATTTTGCATTAAATGCTTTTAAATGATTTTTTCCATTATCGTGAATAAAACATTTGCAGCCGAATATTCTGAAGTAAGATGCCATACTTTTATGTCCATGCCATATCTCATATAGCGTTTTTAAATGATTTTTGTTAATCATTGATATGTTTTGTGCGTAACATGCAGTGTTTGCTGCTTCTACCCAAAACTTATGAGAAATACCAGAATCAACAAGCATTGTTCTAGCACCTTCTTTAAGGGTTCGATTTCTTCTCTTAGTTACACCATTTTGCTGAGGAGTTCTTGCTGCGGAGAGCTCATGCTTGATCCCGATATTTTCTAAAAATTGTGAAAGATTTTGATTGATGAATTCAGTCTCTCGATCAGACCTTATTCTGTCAATTCTAACAGATTTTTCATTTAATAATCTTTTGAAAACCTTAATCAATTGTGCAGCAGTTTGTCTTTTTGAATTAAGAAAGATAACCAAAGTAAATCTTGAAAAAGCATCAACGACTACCAAGGTGTATTTCATTCTCCCTAAAATCATGACTGATATAGGACCAAAAAGATCCATATGTAGCAGTTCTAAGCATTTGGAGAAAGATTTACTACCCTTATTTTTAAATGAAGATCTTACTTGTTTACTAAACTGGCATGCTGAAAAAATTTTATCTTTTTGAAAAATCGATCTTAGGCAGACCAGTTACAAGATCATGGTTACTCAGATGAGCAATAGACTTAAAATTAAGTCGTTCAACCCTTTATGCCACAACCAGTTTTTAAAAGATTTTGAAGCTATAAAACATACTGGTGCATTAGGTTGATTTGTCCAACTCACTTTACAAGTGTTCCCACAATGATTGACATTTAAAATGATCTCATCAGTTGAGTCTTTAATTGTGCAAATGTGTTTGTTGAACTGAACTGAGAAATTATTGTCGCATAACTGATTAATGCTAATCAAGTTATACTTCAAATTCTCAACTAGTATAACATCTTTAATAATAAAGTTACCATTGATAAGCTTACCCTTACCCACAATTTTACCTTTAGAGTTGTCTCCAAAACTGATGTTTGGACCAGTGTATTTGATTAGTTGGGATAGCAAATTTGCATTCCCTGTCATATGTCGCGAGCATCCACTGTCCAAATACTAAATTGATTCTTTGGTTGTACCTGTCACCTGTAATCACACACAATGAATAATTTTGGTACCCATATCTATTTGGGTCCTAAACTGATTACTCCTTTAGGAACCCAGACTTGGATCAGTCTAACTGACTTTCCAGTTGCTGTGATCCATATTTTTTTCCCGTCTTGTGTGTGCTTGGTGTGTTGTGTGCAGATGAAACAATATGTTCTTCTTTAGCTTTGTTCAACTGATTGTTCAGCCGATATCTTTTCTGAACTCGTTTACAGTTATAGTTGTAACGCCCCAGATTCGACGACTGTCCTCATTGTACCAAGACGAGTCTTTCCACCGTGCTTATGTCTTCACTCACACGCACCCTGGAAAACTTCCCAGGAGGTCACCCATCCAAAAATTACCCGAAGTCAAGCACGCTTAACTTTGGAGTTCTTATGTGATGAGCTACCGAAAAGAAGATGCACCTTCGTGATATGAGTAGTACAAATCAAAATCTTTTAAGCCCTCTTCAACTGTACAGTACATTACATTGAACAGTCTCGGAATCCCTCTCATTCCCGTGTGGGTCGGTTCATTCAAGTTCCCTCCACCTAGAAGCCTGCCAGGAGCCGCTCATTGTCCGTGCAACTGATGGCACCGGCGATCACCCCCCGCCCTCTTCGGCCCCGGGCCTCACATGCCCACCAGCTTCCGCTTGGTTCGTCCCCGAACCACACCGTACTAAGAGAGTTCGGCTTTGATACAAACTTTAAAGGCCCGTATTTCGTATTCATATTTTAGCGGAATTATTAAAATTTTTTTTTCTAAATAAATAATTATCTTGCTTCATTTATAAAATAAACATGTAAATAATTTTAACTTTAAAATTACAGCGGAAGTCAACATTGTATTTCCAACAACAACTTAAAATGATCCAAAATAATTAAATTTAGTTTGAACGCTAAAAGGTGCATAAACTAAAACATGAGGTCCTCGGGTTTACTACTGCTGCCCCAAAATAGCTCACTGGTCTCCGCCCGCAGTCTCGACCTCATCTGTAAAGGCCCGTATTTCGTATTCATAATTTTGCGGAATTATTAAAATTTTTCTAAATAAATAATTATCTTGTCTTATTTAATTAAAATAAACATGTAAATAATTTTAACTTTAAAATAACAGCGGAAGCAAATATTGTTTTCAACCAACAATTTAAAAATAATCCAACGTAAACATCACTTAAAAATAATCCAACGTATCAATTTAAAAATAATCCAATGTATTAAAACTGAGTTTGAATAATAAAAAGTGCATAAATTAAATCATGAGGTCCTCGGGTTTACTACTGCTGTCCCAAGATCGCTCACTGGTCTCCGCCCGCGGTCCCGACCTCGTCAATACCTACAACAATCAAGTCTAGTGAGTCTAAAGACTCAACATGTATATATCGTGAATAACAAGTAAATATAACATAAAATAGCATGCATCATAAAAATAAAGTATCGTAGAGCGTATGGTTAAAATCGTATCATGAATAATTATAACTACGTGCATATCTGAAAATTTATACGTAAAAGCTTGTGTCATAACATATCATAATTTTTTGGTAGAGATAATGTTTCTAAGCAAATGGCTCATAACAAAGCGTAAGCGCCTGATCAGACTAAACCACAGTATACTAGGCGGTAGAGATCAATCACAGCCCTTGGACAGGATGTCCGTACCCATACATAATCATAACCGGTCGTAAGTCACCGGGCGCAGAGGTCCTCAGTTGTTCCTACCGACTTCCAAACCCATAAGCATAAGGTGGCCACAAGACATATCGCATGTATCTCAAAAATAAACATTTTATATTTTTATGCACGTAACATAATTATAACCTAATTTTTTACCGGATGAGTTGGATCGTTCCCAGGCTTGCTGCGACTTACTACTAATATGTGACACATGAAATAAATCTTAACTTGACAAAATCTTAACAATAGAACCAAAAACGAGACGATTCGGACCAACAACTTGATTTTTAACCATGGCTTCGTACCAACCCGAATCAACATTAAACCGACGTTTAACCATGATTAAAAATACCCCAAACATACTGAAAAATATGCATAATGACTGTAAAACACGAAAATGGGTGAAAGGAATCCAAAAACATAAAACATTATTTCGAGAGTAATTTTGGCACCTTTCACCGTAAATTCTCGTACGACCTCTAAACTCGACCGAATCACGAACGGCAAAAAGCATGACTTTCCTAACTCATTGAGGTACTGTCCAGTCCAAGGCCATGGGCTAAAAGCCAGCCAAGAACTCAAACCAACCTCATGAACCGAATAGCAAGTTGCTGTCAAATTTCAGCAGGAGTAGCTTGTGTATTTGAGGGGAAATTCTGAAATTTAATGACCAAGGGCTTGAACCACCACCCAAAGACTCTTACCAACATCCTAAGGCATGGCTTGGACCATGGATAAGGGCTAGAAGCCAAGCACAAGACGAGCCAATACCTAGGACAATGCACAGCTCAAACCGAGAGCACCCAGAAATTCTGTGCTGTAGTATTCGAATGAATTTGTTGTCTTATTTCGTTCCAGTGGCTGTATGGTCAACCATAGCTCGATCTAGATATGATGGAGTATTGTATGAACCATGGCTATGGGCTACAAGCCAGCCACAGCCCATCCCAACACCTCAAAACCGAAGTTACTCACACAAACCAGAAACAGAATTTTTTATCGAGTGATGCTTGTGTTGTTGCTTTAAAAATCTGATGGAACCATGAACCAAGCTTTGAAAGGACACCTTGGTCACGTCCTAGACATGATATGGAAGGGTTCTAATCGTGGCTACAGTCCCTAGGACAGCCATGATTTGAACACAACCATTAAACAACTCAATGACAGAAACCTTGACACAAAAACTGTACTCATGGAAATGTTGCTGCCACTTCTTTCTCCTGAGTGTATGGACCTACACCAACGAACCAACGACACCCTAACACACTCTAAAACATTCCTAGAAGCATCCATGTGTGCCTGGAAAACGAGCCACTCCCTATAAGGAACAAAACACACCAAACCGTGAAGTTGAAAACCAAAAGAGCCAAGAAATTCTGTACAGATTTTTGCTTGGAAAGTTGCTGTCATTTTCATGTTGCTTGCTTGAATCCTGCTTATATAATGGTTTAAACATATCTATAGGACTTGATTGAAGAGCAAAGAAACAATATATACATAGCTGGAATTTTTTTTGACACAAAACAAATCAAAACGACAATACGCCGCGACGGAACCGAGTTGGATTTCTCTTCTTGTTCTCCTACTGTTGTTCACGATTTCAGCTGCTATTTTCTGATGTATTTTCGAGCATATGAGTGTAGGAAAGGTAAGAGATGAATGTGGATGATATAGGAGATGTTAAGTGAGTCTTGAATTGCATTTAGTTAGGAGTTACAAGTGGGAACTTGAAATGTTTCTTCACCCTTGCCATGGCTGTTCTTATTTATTAATTCTTGCTGCTATTCACGGTCTCATTAGCTTAATTCTGATATTTTCCAAAGGAGAGAGTGTGGATTTGCTGGATAATGAATATGAGTGTTATTAGGGGTGTTAAAGGTGCATTAAGGTGGAAGGTTACAAGTCAAGGAGTTAAATGCAATTTGAATTGCTTTTCCACCCTTAGCTGCCGATTCGTGTACACATTCTTGCTGCATGATTTCGTTCAGTTACTAGCATGATGGGTTAAGGAAGACTCCATGTATAATATTGTGTTTGAATTCACTAATAACTAATGAATTAAAGGTGAGGAACTGTATTCACCTTAAAGGCTAATGAGGTGATTTGAATGAGGTTTACTACAATTTTTGAATTGTCTTAACAAAATATTATTACTACCTCTTGCATGGTAAGCTAGTGTTTTAATTCTTGCATTTTAAATTCTTAAGGTTTAATACATTCATTATATATATATATATATATATATATATTTTATGAATGACAATTTAATTTAGAATAGAACATTGCATGGCATACTTGACTTAAAATTTTAAGTATTTAAATGTTTAAATGCTATGTTTAATTTTTTGAATATATTATACCTAGATTAATTCATCCTCCATTGTTTTTACCTTTTTATTTAAGATTTAATCAAATATTGAACCTAAAATAATTTATTTACCAACTTAGTTCTAATTAATTTAATAAGTCCTAAAACATTCTTTTTCTTTAAATTAAATTATTACTTGACTTAAATTAAATTTAGGAATATTTGTCTTATTATTAATCTTATCTCAAATCTCCAAACTCCGGTCCGGCCTCGCGTATTTATCCTGAAAAGATAATACTAAACATCTACCTTTATAATAAATAATCATGATTTAAAACTTCATATTTAATTTAAATAATAGAAATTATGCATGGCTTATACGTAATCTGATTTTCGGGTTCTACAACTCCTCCCCCCTTAAAAGAAATTTCGTCCCCGAAATTAAATCTTACCGAATAACTCGGGATATCGACTCTTCATCTCTGGCTCAGCTTCCCATGTAGCTTCCTCCTCCGAATGATTGAGCCACTTGACTTTCACTAGCTTGACCATTTTGTTCCGAAGCTTTTTCTCCTGTCTGTCTAAAATTTGCACTGGTCTTTCCTCATAAGACAAGTTCGGAGTGAGCTGCAACTGTTCAAAATTCAATACATGCGATGGATTCGCCATATACTTCCTCAACATGGAGACGTGAAACACGTTGTGTACTCCGGCCAGATTCGGCGGAAGAGCAACACGATAAGCTAACGTCCCAACTCGGTCGAGGATCTCAAATGGTCCAATGAATCTCGGACTGAGCTTTCCTTTCTTCCCGAACCGCATGACGCCTTTCATCGGTGCTATCTTCACGCAAACATGGTCACCAACAACAAACTCTAAATCTCTCCTCCTCTGATCCGCATAACTCTTCTGTCTACTCTGAGCAGTCTTCATCCTATCACGAATCTTGACTACTACATCAGCAGCCTGCTGTACAATCTCCAGACCCAACTCTGATCTCTCCCCCACTTCATCCCAATGAATATGAGATCTACACTTGCGACCGTACAGTGCTTCATATGGAGCCATACCTATAGACGACTGAAAACTGTTGTTATAGGTAAACTCCACCAACGGTAGCTTTGATTCCCAACTCCCGGAGAAATCAAGAACACATGCACGAAGAAGATCCTCCAAAATCTGGATAACTCTCTCGGACTGACCATCTGTCTGTGGATGAAAGCTGTGCTAAGCAACAACTTCGTACCCATAGCTGAATGTAGATTCTTCCAAAATGATGAAGTGAATCTAAGATCTCGGTCAGACACTATAGAAATGGGAATACCATGAAGTCTAACGATCTCCCGGATATATAATTCTGCATACTGGATCATGGAGAAAGTAGTCTTAATAGGCAAGAAATGAGCTGATTTCGTAAGATGATCAACAATCACCCATATAGCATTCGACCCTCTAACTGACTTCGGCAGACCGACAACGAAGTCCATGGTGATATTCTCCCACTTTCACTCGGGAATAGGAAAAGGCTTGAGCAACCCTGCTGGTCTCTGATGTTCCGCTTTCACTAGCTGACATGTGAGACACTCGGATACAAAACGTCTGATATCCCTCTTCATTCCTGGCCACCAGTATAATAACTGCAGGTCTTTGTAAATCTTCGTACTCCCTGGATGTATAGAGTACGGCGACATATGGGCCTCAGATAAGATATCTGCTCGAATAGAATCGCTGCTAGGAACCCATATTCTGTCTCCACTTAGCCAACTGCTCGTCTGCTAACTGTCCACTGCGAATACGGTCTAGAAGAGAAGACTGAATCGTCAAAGTAGATAGACGAGGAACTCTACCTCGAGGATATGTCTCTAGATCAAACCTCTGCATCTCAGACTGAAGAGATCTCGAAATCCCCAAATGAGCCATCCCTGCGACTTTCCTGCTCAACGCGTCTGCAACTACATTAGCTTTGCCAGGATGATAGCTAATGTCACAGTCGTAGTCCTTAACTAACTCCAACCAACGCCTCTGCCGCATATTCAACTCTTTCTGTGTAAAGAAGTATTTGAGACTTTTGTGGTCGGTAAAGATCTGACACTTCTTTCCGTACAAATAGTGTCTCCAAATCTTCAATGCAAATACTACAGCTGCCAATTCTAGGTCATGGGTAGGATAATTCTTCTCATGAGTCTTCAACTGACGAGAAGCATATGCTATCACCTTCCCATTCTGCATCAATACTGCGCCTAACCCGATTTTCAAAGCATCGGTGTACAGAACAAAATCCCCTGGTCCTGAAGGCATGGCCAATACCGGCGCCGAAATAAGAGCTTGTTTCAATGTATCGAAGCTCTTCTGACATTCCTCGCTCCACACATACTTAACATTCTTCTTCGTCAATGATGTGAGTGGAACTGCGATGGAGGAGAATCCTCGAATAAACTTCCGATAGTATCCTGCTAGTACAAGGAAACTATGGATCTCGGATGCATTTTGAGGCACAACCCAATCTCTGACTGCTGCAACTTTCGCCGGGTCAACCTCGATCCCACTGCTAGAAATGACGTGGCCTAAGAACGCCACTTTCTCTAACTAGAACTCGCATTTGCTGAACTTCGCGAATAGTTTGTGCTTTTGTAAGGTCTGCAGTACTGTGGTCAGATGTCTGCTGTGATCCTCTTGATTCTTTGAGTAGATGAGAATATCATCTATGAATACTATCACGAACTGATCAAGATATGGCTGGAATACGCGATTCATGAGATCCATGAAGATTGCTGGTGCATTCGTTAAACCGAATGGCATCACAAGAAACTCGAAGTGGCCATAACGAGTCCTGAAAGCAGTTTTGAGAATGTCGGCGTCTTTCACTCTCAGCTGAAGATAACCAGAACGCAGATCAATCTTGGAGAATACCGAAGCTCCCTCCAATTGATCAAATAAATCCTCTATCCTCGGGAGTGGGTATTTGTTCTTCACTGTAACGTTGTTCAACTCCCGGTAATCAATGCAGAGCCTCATAGAACCATCCTTTTTCTTCACAAACAATACAGGTGCGCTTCATGGCGAAAAGCTTGGGCGAATGAACTCCTTGTCAAGAAGTTCCTGAATCTGTTTCTTGAGTTCTGCCATCTCCGTCGGTGCTAATCTGTACGGCGCCTTTGATATCGGTGTCGTACCGGGCATAAGCTCAATAGAAAATTCCACCTCTCGCACAGGTGGTAATCTAGAGACGTCATCAGGAAAAACGTCTAGAAAATCCCGGACAACTGGAACATCGGATGCTGACTGTTTGGGCGTCTCGGGAACGGATACAAGAGTAGCTAAAAATGCTCGGCACCCTCTACGAATGAGCTTCCTAGCCTGGACACAAGATATCATACGCGGTAAATTAAAATACCTGTCTGGCTCGAATAAGAATTGTTCCATCCCCGGCGGTCGGACGAGAACAGATCTCTGCTGAAAGTCAATCAAAACTCTGTTCCCTCAATAGCCAGTCCATCCCTAGAATGATATCAAATTCTGGCATCAGCAGAACGATAAGATCCGCATACACAAGATTACCATGAAGTTCCAGGTCTATATCTCGGATCACAGTAGTGGCTGTCATCTCCTCTCCAGAAGGCAATGTTACGGAATACGCTATGTCTAGCCCAACTGATTTGATCTTGAGAAAATTTGCAAAGGTTTCTGAAATGAACGAATGAGTAGCCCCTGAATCTATCAGGGCTTTCGTAGCTGAACCGGCTATAAAGATTCTCCCTGAAAGATTGGAATATTATGCTAAACCCAATAGTTTTACAAGAACTATGCTTATAGACATGCCAAGGTCAAAGTTCTTCTAACCTACGTTCCCGTAAATAACACTGATTAGAGCATGCAATCCTATCATAAATTCTAAGTTTAAAATATTAACCCAAAACATTAAACTTCAAATACAACTTAAGGATTTATGATACCTGTCATGAGCATCGTCTCCGGGTTGGTCTCCGCAGCTTGGAGAGCAAAAACTCTGCCTTGGGTAGGCAGATTCTTCTGTGGGCAATTCTTCAATATGTGGTCAGTACTACCATATTTGTAACACTTTCCCGAACCATACATACATGGCCCAGCATGACGACGTGAGCACCTGGCACAGACTGGATACTCCACTGTCCTCGGGACTGCTCGTCCCTGCGGTTGCTGCTGCGGCCCTCTGTTCTTGGGTGGACCGTGGAAAGGTCTTTTATTCTGATGCTGTGACTGAGGAGGACGGTGTGGTGCCTATAATGGTCGTTTTCCAAGGCGATCTCGCTCAATATCATTCTGGTCTTGCTCTGCCACTAGAGCTCTGGAAACAGCAACATCATAGGTAGTAGGGCCAGCCACCCTAACATCACGGCGTATGATCGGCCGTAGACCATTCAGAAAATGCCTCAATTTAGCTCCAGCATCATTAGCAATTAGGGGTACAAAGTAACATCCCTTCTCGAAGTTACGGATGAACTCCGTAACAGTCAAGTCTCCCTGCCTCAGGGTCATGAACTCCGTGGTCAACCTCGAACGCACCTCCTCGGTAAAATATTTAGAATAGAATACCTCTGTGAAGTGCTCCCAGCTCAAAGTAGTCAAATCCAAAGCCACTGATGCTCCTTCCCACCATAGGCGAGCGTCTCCTCCGAATAGGTAGGTTGCACATCGAACCCTATCTCCATCTTCAAGCCCCGTAAACTCGAAAATAACCTCAAGGGACTTAATCCAACCCTCGGCTGCCATAGTATCGGATATCCCTAAGAATTCCTTTGGTCGCATCTTCATGAACCGCTCATAGATAGCCTCCGGTCCCGGCTGTCTGGCTCCCACTGCATTGTTCCCCGCAAACTGTGCGAAGAACTGAGTCATCCCAGCTAGCATCTGGGCATCCATGTCTGGTGGAGGGGGTGGTGGTAGATCTCTCTCCTCGTTCTCCCTTTGTCTCTGATCCTCACCGCCCTCATGACGGCGCTCATTATCACCTCTCGGGCGTCCAACACGGCGTCTAGGAGGCATGCTGTTCCATAATTATAACCCATACGTAACCAACAAGCATAATTCCACTATTTCTTTACATTTAAATAAATAATCCATAATCGTAATCTTGACGTAAAATATTTCATGCAATCATGACGTAAAAAAAAATAAAAATATTTCATGCTTTAAAATAAATGCGTAATCGTAAGACCTACAGACCGAAGACGTGACTTCATGAGCTTCTTGAGAGCAGTAGTAATACAACCCTTTACGAGATCATAGGCTCTGATACCAACTGTAAAGGCCCGTATTTCGTATTCATAATTTTGCGGAATTATTAAAATTTTTCTAAATAAATAATTATCTTGTCTTATTTAATTAAAATAAACATGTAAATAATTTTAACTTTAAAATAACAGCGGAAGCAAATATTGTTTTCAACCAACAATTTAAAAATAATCCAACGTAAACATCACTTAAAAATAATCCAACGTATCAATTTAAAAATAATCCAAAGTATTAAAACTGAGTTTGAATAATAAAAAGTGCATAAATTAAATCATGAGGTCCTCGGGTTTACTACTGCTGTCCCAAGATCGCTCACTAGTCTCCGCCCGCGGTCCCGACCTCGTCAATACCTACAACAATCAAGTCTAGTGAGTCTAAAGACTCAACATGTATATATCGTGAATAACAAGTAAATATAACATAAAATCGCATGCATCATAAAAATAAAGTATCGTAGAGCGTATGGTGAAAATGGTATCATGAATAATTATAACTACGTGCATATCTGAAAATTCATACGTAAAAGCTTCTGTCATAACATATCATAATTTTCTAATAGAGATAATGTTTCTAAGCAAGTGGTCCATAACATAGGGTAAGCACCTGATCAGACTAAACCACAGTATACTGGGCGGTAGAGATCAATCACAGCCCTTGGACTGGATGTCCGTACCCATACATAATCATAACCGGTCGTAAGTCACCGGACGAAGAGGTCCTCGGTTGTTCCTACCAACTTCCAAACCCATAAGCATAAGGTGGCCACAAGACATATCGCATGTATCTCAAAAATAAACATTTTATATTTTTACGCACGTAACATAATTATAACCTTATTTTTTTACCGGATGAGTTGGATCGTTCCCAGGCTTGCTGCGACTTACTACTAATATGTGACACATGAAATAAATCTTAACTTGACAAAATCTTAACAATAGAACAAAAAACGAGACGATTCGGACCAACAACTTGATTTTTAACCATGGCTTCGTACCAACACGAACCATAATTAAACCGACGTTTAACCATGATTAAAAATACCCCAAACATACTGAAAAATATGCATAATAACTGTAAAACACGAAAATGGGTGAAAGGAATCCAAAAACATAAAACACTCTTTCGAGAGTCATTTTGGCACCTTTCACCGTAAATTCTCGTACGACCTCTAAACTCGACCGAATCACGAACGGCCAAAAACATGACTTTTCTAACTCATTGAGGTACTGTCCAGTCCAAGGCCATGGGCTAAAAGCCAGCCAAGAACTTAAACCAACCTCATGAACTGAACAGCAAGTTGCTGTCAAATTTCAGCAGGAGCAGCTTGTGTATTTGAGGGGAAATTCTGAAATTTAATGACCAAGGGCTTGAACCACCACCCAAAGACTCTTACCAACATCCTAAGGCATGGCTTGGACCATGGATAAGGGCTAGAAGCCAACCACAAGCCGAGCCAATACCTAGGACAATGCACAGCTCAAACCGAGAGCACCCAGAAATTCTGTGCTGTAGTATTCGAATGAATTTGTTGTCTTATTTCGTTCTAGTGGCTGTATGGTCAACCATAGCTCGATCTAGACATGATGGAGTGTTGTATGAACCATGGCTATGGGCTACAAGCCAGCCACAGCCCATCCCAACACCTCAAAACCGAAGTTACTCGCACAAACTAGAAACATAATTTTTTTTGGAGTGATGCTTGTGTTGTTGCTTTAAAAATCTAATGGAACCATGAACCAAGCTTTGAAAGGACACCTTGTTCACGTCCTAGACATGATATGGAAGGGTTCTAGCCGTGGCTAGAGTCCCTAGGACAGCCATGATTTGAACACAACCATTAAACAACTCAATGACAGAAACCTTGACACAAAAACTGTACTCATGGAAATGTTGCTGCCACTTCTTTCTCCTGAGTGTATGGACCTACACCAACGAACCAACGACACCCTAACACACTCTAAAACATTCCTTGAAGCAGCCATGTGTGCCTGGAAAACGAGCCACTCCCTGTAAGCAACAAAACACACCAAACCGTGAAGTTGAAAACCGAAAGAGCCAAGAAATTCTGTACAGATTTTTGCTTGGAAAGTTGCTGTCATTTTCATGTTGCTTGCTTGAATCCTGCTTATATAATGGTTTAAACATATCTATAGGACTTGATTGAAGAGCAAAGAAACAATATATACATGCCTGGAATTTGTTTTGACACAAAACAAATCAAAACGACAATACGCCGCGACGGAACCGAGTTGGATTTCTTTTCTTGTTCTCCTACTATTGTTCACGATTTCAGCTGCTATTTTCTGATGTATTTTCGAGCATATGAGTGTAGGAAAGGTAAGAGATGAATGTGGATGATATAGGAGATGTTAAGTGAGTCTTGAATTGCATTTAGTTAGGAGTTACAAGTGGGAACTTGAAATGTTTCTTCACCCTTGCCATGGCTGTTCTTAATTATTCATTCTTGCTGCTATTCAAGGTCTCATTAGCTTAATTCTGATATTTTCCAAAGGAGAGAGTGTGGATTTGCTGGATAATGAATATGAGTGTTATTAGGGGTGTTAAAGGTGCATTAAGGTGGAAGGTTACAAGTCAAGGAGTTAAATGCAATTTGAATTGCTTTTCCACCCTTAGCTGCCGATTCCTGTACACATTCTTGCTGCATGATTTCGTTCAGTTACTAGCATGATGGGTTAAGGAAGACTCCAGGTATAATATTGTGTTTGAATTCACTAATAACTAATGAATTAAAGGTGAGGAATTGTATTCACCTTAAAGGCTAATGAGGTGATTTGAATGAGGTTTACTACAATTTTTGAATTGTCTTAACAAAATATTATTACTACCTCTTGCATGGTAAGCTAGTGTTTTAATTCTTGCATTTCAAATTCTTAAGGTTTAATACATTCATTATATATATATATATATATATATATATATTTATGAATGACAATTTAATTTAGAATAGAACATTGCATGGCATACTTGACTTAAAATTTTAAGTATTTAAATGTTTAAATGCTATGTTTAATTTTTTGAATATATTATACCTAGATTAATTCATCCTCCATTGTTTTTACCTTTTTATTTAAGATTTAATCAAATATTGAACCTAAACTAATTTATTTACCAACTTAGTTCTAATTAATTTAATAAGTCCTAAAACATTCTTTTTCTTTAAATTAAATTATTACTTGACTTAAATTAAATTTAGGAATATTTGTCTTATTATTAATCTTATCTCAAATCTCCAAACTCCGGTCCGGCCTCGCGTATTTATTCTGAAAAGATAATACTAAACATCTACCTTTAAAATAAATAATCATGATTTAAAACTTCATATTTAATTTAAATAATAGAAATTATGCATGGCTTATACGTAATCTGATTTTCAGGTTCTACATCACCAATACCTACAACAATCAAGTCTAGTGAGTTTAAAGACTCAACATATATATATATCGTGAATAAAAAATAAATATATCATAAAATTGCATGTAACGTAAAAATATGGTATCGTAAAGCGCATGGTAAAAGTCGTATCATGAATAATTATAACTACGTGCATATCTGAAAATCATACGTAAAAACTTTGCTCAATAGAGCTCTGTCATATCATATCATAATTTTCTGGTAGAGATAATGTTTCTAAGCAAGTGGCCCATAACATAACGTGAGTGCTTGATCAGACTAAATCACAGTATACTGGGCGGTAGAGATCACCACAGCCCTTGGACTGGATATCTGTACCCATACATAATCGTAAACCGGTCGTTAGTCACCGGGTGGAGAGGTCCTCGGTTGCGCCTACCGACTTCCAAACCCATAAACGTAAGGTGGCCACAAGACATATCGTATATATATAAAAAATAAACATTTTATATTTTTATGCACGTAATATAATTATAACCTTATTTTTATCGGATGAGTTGGATCGCTCCCAGGCTTGCTGCAACCTAATTCTATTATGTGACACATGCAAATATTCTTATATTGACCAAAACTTAACAATAGAACCAAAAACGATATGATTAGAACCAATAACTTGATTTTTAATCATGGCTCCGTACCAAACCGAACCAATATTAAACCGATGTTTAACCATGATTAAAATACCCCTAACATACTGAAAAATAACCATGAGGATAGCTGTACACGAAAATTGGTGAATGGAATCAAAAAACATAAAACACTCTTTCGAGAATCATTTTGGCACATTGCACCGTAAATTCTCGTACGACCTCTAAACTCAACCGAATCACAAACAGCCAAAAACATGACTTTTCCAACTCATTAAGGTACTGTCCAGTCCAAGGCCATAGGCTAAAAGCCAACCAAGAACTCAAACAAGCACCAAAACCAAAACTGAAAGTTGCTGTCAAAATACAGCAGTAGCAACTTGTGTGTTTGTGGTGTAAACTCTGAAATTTATTGACCATTGGCTTGAACCACCGACCAAAGACTCTTAACAACATCCTAAGGCATGGCTTGGACCATGGCTAAGGGCTAGAAGCCAACCACAACCCAAGCAAACACCTAGGACAATCACAGCATACCAGCCGAGAGCACCACTTGCTGTGTATTGTGTTGTATTGAACTATTTTACTGTCTTGTCTCATTCCAAGGTCCATTTTATCGATTGCGGCTCGATCTAGACATGATGGAGTGTTGTTTGAACCATGGCTATGGGTTAGAATCCAACCATAATCCAAACAACACACCAAAACCGAAAGTGTAGCCATGCAGAATTTGTAGCAACCCGAAAAGCTCCTGCCATGTTTATGTAAAAATCTGAAGGATCTGTGAATCAAGCTTAGAAAAACTGATTGGGTCACATTCTAGACATGATAAGGAAGGGTTCTAACCATGGCTACAGTCCCTAAGACAGCCAAGGTTCGAACACCCCACTTAAACAACTCAATGACATCAACCGTGGTTCATTTCTGCACCTAAGAAGAACTTGCTGTCATTTCTTTGTTCTTGAGTGTATGGACCAAAACAATTGAACCAAAAACACTCTAACACATTCTAAATTATGCCTAGAAGCAGCCTTGGGTGCCTGGAACCGAACAACATCCTGAAATCATCAAAACTCAGCAACCGTGAATCACAAAATCAGCATGGCCGAGAGGCCTGTACAGAATTTTCTTAAAAAAAATACTTGCTGTCATTTTCGTGTTCTTGCTTGAATCCTGCTTATATAATGGTTTAAACATATCTATAGGACTTGATTGAAGAGCAAAGAAACAATATATACATGCCTGGAATTTGTTTTGACAAAAAAAATCAATACGACGAATACAAGCGGCAGAGTCGGAGTTGGATTTCTCTTCTTGTTTCTGCTGTTCTTACACAATTTTCAGCTGCTGTTTTCTGATATGTTTTGAAGGTGAGGGTGCAGGTTTGTTAGGCAATGAAGAGGAATGTTATAGGAGGTGTTAAAGGTGCCATAATATACATTAAGTTGGGGGTTACAAGTCAAGAAGTTGAATGGAATTTGAATTGCTTTCCATTCCCTTGCTGCCGTTGTTTTTTATTCTTATTATTGCTGCATCTACACGTTGATTTGTTAGCATAACAGGTTGAGGAGTTTTGAAGAGAATTATGGTGCATGTATTACCCATAATTATCAAATTTAAAAGCGGGAAATGAATACACTATAAAAATCATTTAGTGATGATTTGAATGGGGTTTGCTACACATTTGAATTTGTTTAAAGTGTTGACCGATTTCTTCTTAATTTTTGTATGGTATGATATGGTTTAAATCTTGCATTTTAATTGTTTAAGATTTTAAACCTCCATTATATATATTTTAATGCATTAACAAATTAATTTAGTTTAGAATCTTGCTTAGAATCTTGCATGACATTCAGGACCTCAAATTTAAATATTCAAATGCTATGATTAATTTCTTGAATATATTATACTTAGACTAATTCATCCTCCCTTGTTTACACATTTTACTTTAAGCTTTAATTAAATATTAACCTAAAGAACTTATTTATCAACTTAGCTCTAATTAATTAAATAAATTTTACAACCTTCTATTTCTTTAAATTAAATTATTCATTGCCTTAAAATAAATTTAGGAATATTTTCTTATTATTAATCTTATCTTAAATCTCCAAACTCCGGTCCGGCCTCTCGTATTTATCCTGAAAAGCTAAAACTAAACATCTACTTTTAAAATAAATAAAACACTTCATATATTCATAAAAATTCATTTTTAATTTAAATACTAGAAATTATGCATGACTTATACGTAATCTGATTTTTCGGGTTCTACAACTCTCCCCCCCTTAAAGAAATTTCGTCCCCGAAATTAAATCTTACCGAATAACTCGGGATATCGACTCTTCATCTCTGGCTCAGATTCCGACGTCGCTTCCTCCTCCGAATGATTGAGCCATTTGACTTTCACTAGCTTGACCAGTTTTTTCCGAAGCTTTTTCTACTGTCTGTCTAAAATTTGTACTGGTCTTACCTCATAAGACAAGTTCGGAGTGAGCTGCAACGGTTCAAAGTTCAAGACATGCGATGGATTCGCCATATACTTCCTTAGCATAGAGACGTGAAACACGTTGTGTAATCCGGCAAGATTCGGCGGAAGAGCAACACGATAAGCTAATGTCCCAACTCTGTCGAGGATCTCAAATGGTCCAATGAATCTCGAGCTGAGCTTTCCATTCTTCCCGAACCGCATAACACCTTTCATCGGTGCTATCTTCACGAAAACATGGTCACCAACAGTAAACTCTAAATCTCTCCTTCTCTGATCCGCATAACTCTTCTGTCTACTCTGAGCAGTCCTCATTCTATCACGGATCTTGACTACTACATCAGCAGCCTGCTGCACAATCTCCGGACCCAATTCTGCTCTCTCCCCTACTTCATCCCAATGAATAGGCGATCTACACTTACGACTGTACAGTGCTTCATACGGAGCCATATCTATAGACGACTGAAAACTGTTGTTATAGGTAAACTCCACCAATGAAAACTTTGATTCCCAACTCCCGGAGAAATCGAGGACACATGCACGGAGAAGATCCTCCAAAATCTGGATAACTCTCTCGGACTGACCATCTGTCTGTGGGTGGAAAGTTGTGCTAAACAACAACTTCATACCCATAACTGAATGTAGACTCTTCCAAAATGAGAAAGTGAATCTAGGATCTCGGTCAGACACTATAGAAACGGGAATACCATGAAGTCTGACGATCTCCCGGATATACAACTCTGCATACTGAATCATGGAGAAAGTCGTCTTAATAGGCAAGAAATGAGCTGATTTCGTAAGACGATCAACAATCACCCATATAGCATTCGACCCTCTGACTGACTTCGGCAGACCGACAACGAAGTCCATGGTGACATTCTCCCACTTCCATTTGGGAATAGGAAGAGGTTTGAGCAGACCTGCTGGTCTCTGATGTTCCGCTTGCACTAGCTGACACGTCAGACACTCGGATACAAATCGTCTGATATCCATCTTCATTCTTGGCCACCAATATAATAACTGCAAGTCTTTGTACATCTTCGTACTCTCAGGATGAATAGAGTACGACTACATATTGGCCTCAGATAAGATATCCTATCGAATATAATCGCCTCTAGGGAGCCACATTCTGTCTCGATATCTCACAATACCGTCTCTAACTGTATACAAGATACTGCCCTTGGCCTCATCTCTCTGCATCCACTTTGCCAACTGCTCGTCTGCCAACTGTCCACTGCAAATACGGTCTAGAAGAGAAGACTGAATCGTCAAAGTAGATAGACGAGGAACTCTACCTCAAGGATATGTCTCTAGATCAAACCTCTGCATCTCAAACTGAAGAAGTCTTGAAATCACCAAATGAGCCATCACTGTAACTTTCCTGCTCAACGCATCCGCGACTACATTAGCTTTGCCAGGATGATAGCTAATGTCACAGTCATAATACTTCACTAGCTCCAACCAATGCCTCTGCCGCATATTCAACTCCTTCTGTGTAAAGAAGTATTTGAGACTTTTGTGGTCGGTAAAGATCTGGCACTTCTCTCCGTAAAAATAATGCCTCCAAATCTTCAATGCAAATACTACGGCTGCCAACTCTAGGATAATTCTTCTCGTGAATCTTCAACTGACGAGAAGCATATGCTATCACCTTCCCATGCTGCATCAATACTGCGCCTAACCCGGGTTTTGAAGCATCGGTGTACAGAACAAAATCTCCTGGCCCTGAAGGCATGGCCAATACTGGCGCTATAATAAGAGCTTGCTTCAATGTATCGAAGCTCTTCTGACATTCCTCGCTCCACACATACTTAACATTCTTCTTCGTCAATGACGTGAGTGGAACTGCGATGGAGGAGAATCCCTGAATAAACTTCCGATAGTATCCTGCTAGTCCAAGGAAACTACGGATCTCTAACGCATTTTGGGGCACAACCCAATCTCTGACTGGTGCAACTTTCGCTGGGTCTACCTCAATACCACTGCTAGAAACGACGTGGCCTAAGAACGCCACTTTCTCTAACCAGAACTTGCACTTGCTAAACTTCGCGAATAGCTTGTGCTTTTGTAAGGTCTGCAATACTGTGGTCAGATGTCAGCTGTGATCCTCTTGATTCTTTGAGTAGACGAGATTATCGTCTATGAATACTATCACGAACTGATCAAGATACGGCTGGAATACGCGATTCATGAGATCCATGAAGATCGCTGGTGCATTCGTCAAACCGAACGGTATCACAAGAAACTCGAAGTGGCCATAACGAGTCCTAAAAGCAGTCTTGAGAACATCGGCGTCTTTCATCCGCAATTGATGATACCCAGAACGCAGATCAATCTTAGAGAATACGGAAGCTCCCTGCAACTGATCAAATAAACCTTCAATCCTCGGAAGTGGGTATTTGTTCTTCACTGTAACTCTGTTCAACTCCCGGTAATCAATACAGAGTCTCATCGAACCATCCTTCTTCTTCACAAATAAGACTGGCGCGCCCCATGGCGAAAAACTCGTGCGAATGAATTCCTTTTCAAGAAGTTCATGAATCTGCTTCTTAAGTTCTGCCATCTCTGTCGGTGCTAATCGGTACGGTGCTTTTGAAATCGGTGAGGTACCTGGCATAAGATCAATAGAAAATTCCACCTCTCGCACTGGTGGCAACCCAGTGACGTCATCAGGGAAAACGTCTAGAAAGTCCCGGACAATAGGAACATCGGATGCTGACTGTTTGGGCGTCTCGGGAACAGATACAAGAGTAGCTAAAAATGATCGGCACCCTCGATGCATGAGTTTCCTAGCCTGGACATAAGGTATTATACGCGGTAAATTAAAATACCTTTCTGGTTCGAATAAGAATTGTTCCATCCAGGCGGTCGGACTAGAACAGATCTCCGCTGGAAATCAATCAAAACTCTGTTCCTCAATAGCCAGTCCATCCCCAGAATGATATCAAATTCTGGAATCGGCAGAACGATAAGATCCGCATACACAATATTAACATGAAGTTCAAGGTCTATATCTCGGATCACATTAGTAGCTGTCATCTCCTCTCCAGAAGGCAATGCAACTGAATACGCTATGTGTATCCCAATTGTCTTGATCTTGAAAGAATTTGCAAAGGTTTCTGAAATGAATGAATGAGTAGCCCCTAAATCTATCAAGGCTTTCGTAGCTGAACCGACTATAAAGAATCTCCCTGAAAGATTGGAATATCATGCTAAACCCAATAGTTTTACAAGAACTATGCTTATAGACATGCAAAGGTCAAAGTTCTTTTAACCTAAATTCATGTAGATAGCACTGATTAGAACATGCAATGCTATCATAAATTCTAAGTTAAAAATCTTAACACAAAACATTAAACTTCAAATAAAATTTAAAGATTTAGGATACCTGTCATGAGCATCGTCTCCGGGTTAGTCTCCGCAGCATGAAGAGCAAAAACTCTGCTTTGGGTAGGCAGATTCTTCTGAAGGCAATTCTTCAATTTGTGGTCAGTACTACCACATTTGTAACACTTTCCCGAACCATACATACAAGTCCCAGCGTGACGACGTGAGCACTTGGCAAAGACTGGATACTCCACTATCCTCGGGACTGCTCGTCCCTGCTGTTGCTGCTACTGCTACTGCCCTCTGATCCTGGGTGGACCGTGGAAAGTTCTCTTATTCTGATGCTGCTGCTGAGGAGGACGGTGTGGTGCCTGAAATGGTCGTTTACCCTGGCGATCGCGCTCAATATCATTCTGGTCTTGCTCTGCCACTAGAGATCGAGAAACAACAACATCATAGGTAGTAGGGCCAGCCACCCTAACATCACGGCGTAAGATCGGCCGCAGACTATTCAGAAAATGCCTCAATTTGGCTCCAGCATCATTAGCAATTAGGGGTACAAAATGACATCCCCTCTCGAGATTACGAATGAACTCCGTAACAGTCAAGTCTCCCTGCCTCAGGGTCATGAACTCCGTGGTCAACCTGGAACACACCTCTTCAGTAAAATATTTAGAGTAGAATACCTCTGTAAAACGCGTCCAGCTCAAAGTAGCCAAATCCAAAGCAACAGATGCTCTTTCCCACCACAGGCGAGCGTCTCTTCCAAACAGATAAGTCGCACAACGAACCCTATCTCCATCTTCGAGCCCCATGAACTCGAAAATAACCTCAAGGGACTTAATCCAGACCTCGGCAGCCATAGGATCCGACGTCCCTAAGAACTCCTTCCGTCGCATCTTCATGAACCGCTCATAGATAGCCTCCAGCCCCGTCTGTCTAGCCCCCACTGCATTGTTCCCCGCAAACTGTGCAAAGAACTGAGTCATCCCAGCTAGCATCTGGGCATTCATGTCTGGTGGAGGGGGTGGTGGTAAATCTCTCTCCTCGTTCTCATGACGATGCTCATCACCTCCCGTGCGATCAATAATGCGTCTAGGAGGCATGATGTTCCATAATTATAACCCATACGTAACCAACATGCATAACTCCACTATTTTCTTCAAATTTAAATAAATACTGCATAATCGTAATCTTGACTTAAAATATTTCATGCAATCATGATGTAAAAAATATTTCATGCTTTAAACGAAATGCGTAATCTAAAACTTACAGACCGAAGACGTGATTTCATGAGCTTCTCGAGAGCAGTAGTAGTACAACCCTTTACATGATCATATGCTCTGATACCAACTGTAACGCCCCAGATTCGACGACTATCCTCACTGTACCAAGACGAGTTTTTCCAGCGTGCTTATGTCCTCACTCACACGCACCCTGGGAAACTTTCCAGGAGGTCACCCATCCCAAAATTTTCCCAAGTCAAGTTCGCTTAACTTTGGAGTTCTTATGTGATGAGCTACCGAAAAGAAAATGCACCTTCGTGATATGAGTAGTACAAATCAAAAATCTTTTAAGCCCTCTTCAACTGTACAGTCCATTACATTGAACATTCTCAGAATCCCACTCATTCCCGTGTGGGTCGGTTCATTAATGTTCCCTCCACCTAGAAGCCTGCTAGGAGCCGCTCATTGTCCGTGCAACTGATGGCACCGGCGATCACCCCCCGCGCTCTTCGGCTCCAGGCCTCACAATAGTAATTGGAATAGTCATTTGGGGAGTTCTGGTATTTATAGCTGAACCATTTAGGTGACCAGCTTCGCGAGTCAGTTGAACTCTTAGGGCTATAGTCAATTCCATACCTTTTAGCCTTGTTCTTATTTTCAATAGGCTGCTCAACTGGTTTACTCGAGTCAAGTTGTTTTTGTACCATAAAGGATTTGACAAAGTGAATGTATTTCCCTTTGCATATTTTCAGTTCTGGCTTTGTATCACTGGTAAAAGTTTCATCTTGGCTGCTAAAGCCTAAACTAGTTTTATCGGTAACTGATTTTTGTATATCCTGCATTTCAGCTAGTGCAGCTGATAATTATTCCATGCCTGAATAAGCTCAGTTTGCTTTGAATTCTCAAGCGTTAACTGCTGAATTGTGGATTGATTCTTGCTTCTTTCAGCATTCAGCTCAGCAATCTCCCGTTTAATACTCAACAGTTCAACTGATTCATCATTTTTGGTTTTATTGTCTTTGGGATCAATTTGCTTTGCTTATGCCTTCTCAAATGAGAAGGCAAGCTTGTGATACTCGTTGACCATGTCATGTAATGTAGAAATAAGTTCTTCTCATGTAAAGTCAGTTGAACTGAAATCAATTACTTGTTCACTAGTTTATTCCAGTTCTGTGTCATTAGACATTAGACATTTCACTTCCTCGTCATCGCTGGAGCTGCTCGAGCTTTCAGATTCTGATTCATTGCGGTCTGTTTCTGCCCATTTGGATTTACTTTCCTCGGCTAGAAGAACTTCGAGTTTCTTTCTGAATGATTTCTTATCATCCTTAGCTCTTCTCCTGTTCTCGAATTATTTCTTTCCCTTTTTAGCTGAGCATCGATATCCTTCTTTGATTTAGGACAGCAAGAAATAAAGTGTCCAGTTTTGCTACAGTTGTAGCAAGCATTTGGTTCTTCTTTTGTGCTATTTATCTGATATTTTCTATGGAAAGAACCTTGATTTCTTCTCATTAATCATCCATTTTTTTTGACAAATAATGACATTGTGTCATTACTTAACCGATCAGCAGTTTTCTCAACTGAACCAGTTAGTTCCAGTTTGACAGCACTAAGAGCAGTTGCAGTTGCTGGTGTGTAGACGGTTTTCCTTCTCTTGTTTGCAACTCAAACTCATAGGACTTTAGATCAGCAAATTAATCGTGTAGTTCAACCTTATTAAGGTCCTTTGATTCTCTCATGGCCATGGTCTTAACAGCCCACTCCTTGGGAAGACCTCGGACCACCTTCAGCGCGATTTCTTTGTTTGAATACCCTTTTTCAAGTGCATTCAGTTCATTTATGATGCTGCTGACTTTCTCATCATATTCGTTCATAGATTCTCCAGTCTTTATTTTAATATTATCAAACTTCTGAACAGCAACTGAGAGTTTGTTTTCTTTGGTTTGCTCATTGCCTTCACATAGCTGAATTAACTTCTCTCAGATTTCTGTTGCAGTCTTGCACATCTTTATCTTACTGAAAGTAATTTTATCTAGCGTTTTGTACAAGATGTCTTTAGCCACATTGTCCAAATTGGATTTTATTTTGTCTTCTGCTGTCCATTATTCTCTGGACTTTTCAATGCGGTGTGGTGCACCATCAGTTATAGCAACAACAGTTTTTGCATTCAATATTTTCATGGGTTCGTCAGTGATAACGTACCACATATCAATATATTGTGCAACTAGTTCTATTATTCCGATCTTCAAATTATTCTTTGGAAAACATTAGAATTTTGTTGAAGGAAGACATGATAATCAGGTTTGTAGATAGGAATATTCAGGAACAACATTCAACAGCTCTGATACCACTTATTAGGATCGATTGGGAGTGAAAAAGTGTTTAGTAGGGGGGGTTGAATGAACACTTGACAGTTTTCACAACTTTTTCGATTTGTGAATCAATTTAGTGATAAACTGAATTCGCGAATCTTGTTGTCAATGTCAATCAATTAACTTGATAAAAGTACGAAAATAACTGAAAGATAGATAGAAAAAAAACTGAAATTAAAGGACTCAAGATTTGTTGATGTTCGGAGATTTCAAACACTCATACATCACCCCTTCTATTTCGAAGATAGGATATTTACTAAAAGATTTTGATCTATACAAGGATTTGTAAAAACCCACTTTTGTTTTGACTTAACATTGCCAAAACAGAAACTCTTAGATTCAATACAATTTATCAGTACTCAACTTATATGCAACTTTCTTAGCACAACCGATCTCTACGAGATCGAATAATACAACAGTGAGTGTTTGTGCTTTTAAGCTCAAGCTATAGCCTGAAAGCTATGAATGTGTATGATAAACGTGAGCTTTTGAGAGCTTTTAATCTGAAAGAGTATGCAAAGAGTTCTGCTTGATAACTTGAACAATTTCGTAGCTTGATTAATTGATTACTCTTCTTCAGCTGATCTTCTCGGCTATTATAGGCTTTGCTTCCAACGGTAACAATAAATGCATTTGAATCTTTATATCCATTGTATAGCCACATCAACATTCTTTTGACAATCGTACAATATAACTTTTCTGAAATGCGGCGTTCCCATTACATGTTGCAGTCTGCTTTTGTACAGTTGTCGGTTGATAGTTTCGTTCCTTAACTGATGATGTGTCAAACTGATAAACTGATTTATCAGTTTGACAAAGCCGATATGATTAACTGATTGCTCTCAACTGATTGTAGTGCAGCTGATTAGTTCCGACTGATCATCCAGTTGACTACATAGTTTAGTTAGCTAAGTTCAGTTGCCTTTGATTATATGCGCACTAATCGTCAGTTCGGGCAACTTAACAATTTACGACTTTTTAGTTTAGATATTCTCAATCTTCTTGATCAGTAATTCAACCTTTTAAAGCTCAATTTGTCAAACTTTGAAATTAAGTTTCCAACATAACACCTTAATCGTCTCTGGTCCTCCGTTCCGGCAAAGCATCGATATTCCTCTTAAAATCCTTAAATCATGAAATCAAAAAAAATTACACAATTAATCATTTATTCACTCAAAATATATCATTCATGCATGATTGTATAACCCTTAATGACCAGTACTGTAAGAACCGTGTATCGTATAATCGTAAATCTTATGTGATTATCGATAATTTATGAAATTGTCATGTGATTATATATTTGATGTATATCATGACAATGGAATTGAGAAAATGAATATTGAATATAATTTGACGTTGTAAGAGCTCGAGTGGAGAAGTCGGACGCCAATATAGTACAAAAATCAATATTTGTACAGAACGTGTGGCGCCCGGGCGGTAGAAAAGGACCGCCCGAGCGCCATGATATATGAAATTTGTGATCCTGCAGAACGTTCCGCGCCCAAGCGGTGACTTTTGACCGCCCGAAAGCAGCACAAATACAACTCGGGGCAGAATGTCTCGCGCTCGGGTGCGAGAATTCTACCGCCCGTGCGCGAGAGAGATGAGGATAAGAATTAGATTTCCTTCTTTCCTTCTTCATTTATCCTTTGACAACTTCGAGAGGCAAGAGAGATTTTGAATTTCTTCCGTTCAAATCGACTTCGAAACGGTATCTAAACGCGAAACAAATTATAGATTCGGAATCGTCGCGTCGAGCGCTTCTGATTGAGGTAAATTTCTTCTGGTTCCAGCAGCTCTAAATATCAAAGTGCTGGAGTAACATGTATTTGAAGTTGAAATTCCTATATGTAGTAGAATAACAGACAATAAACTCATATTCGAAGTCGGAATTGAATTATGATATGATTTAGATTTGATATGAATTTTTGAAGTTTCAAATATCGATATGATTTAGATTTGATATGAATTTTTGAAATTTCAAATGATATTTGAAACTCATATTAATGATTTTGGATTATGTTATTGATTGGAATGAGTATGTTATTGATGTAGATAAATTATTATACCGATATATTCAGGCTACATCAAATGGAAACGAAGAATTGAGTTATGTTGCGACCGGGTAACATATGACAGGTATCTGTATTATATGATATATGTTGGATTTGTTTGATTGATTGGAATGAGAATACTTGTCTATATGCCTTATTTGTTGAGTTTATGTGGCATACATGACATTGTGATTGGAATATCGATGTATAAAATAAATGTTTTGTTAACATACATCGTTTGATGCATACATCGATACATGACATGCACGTTGAGCTATGATCCTTAGATACCCTGATATGATTTGATTGGATTCTGGGGTTTGTGAACACAATGTTATGTTTGGTATTATATGACACTTAAAACATAGACATTTGTGGCCCCGATGATTGATATTAGATTTGGGATTTGATGGCGCTTCGTCAACGCTATCATAAGAGTATCCCTTATTGAGGCCGGTGTGCCTGCTCGAGCATTGATTTGATAGCGATTCGTTTGATTCTGACATGTGCTCAGTGGGATGGGCATTTGACCTGATACCTCCACGACATACATGCATTGCATACCATATATCATTATTTAGATACTTGTGGTATATATGATGGTTGTTCCATACGGAGCTTTGCTCACCCCCAAGGGGGGCTGTTGTTGTCTTTGTGTGTGGACAATGGCAGGTACTCCAGGATATCAGGAGACCGGAGATGGTACTTCTGGAAGGAGTCACAGTATGAGTTGAGGTTTATATTTTGTTCCCAGTATATATGTATATGTATTTATATACCGGGGCATGTCCCGAGGATATGAGTTGTTTGTATATGATTGGTTTTGATTACGTGTGGGCATGTTTATGATGTGAGATTAAATACTATTTTTAATATTTAAATTATAGAAGAAATATTTTGGGCTCATTGTAAAGAAATTTTAAACTCTTTTCCGCTGTAATTAGTTAACCCTAATCAGATTGTGTTGTAATAACGATTAGGAGATAAGGGCCCCACAAGTACTTACTAAAACATCATTCCTGTATATGCCAAACATATTGTCCTTAATCCTATCACCAATTCGTTTCCTTAAATTCCAAGCATTCCAAGTACTTAAACGATTCAAGCCTACTGAATCAACATTCCATATTATGATTTAATTCTAAATCCCACTATCCAATTGAATACTTATATGAAACCTCGGAATTCAAGATAATGTCCTATGACCTTACACTTAAAAATCTTAATGCCCTATGGAAGAAAACCTTTATCCACCTTCCAATATAAATTTTTACTCTTAGTATTGTGTAAATACCAAACTTATCGTGCTACTCTTTCCTCGATACTTATCTATATTATGCATCTTATTTCACGTTTATCCAATTATTATCCCAAAAGGTAGAGTAATTTCCTTATCCCGGAAATGTCATTCCTTAACTTACTGTAGTCAAGATAATTCAAGGTCCTACATATCCCAATTTAAGTGTTTAGCATTCCTAAAATCCAAACTTAATATTTACAAGGTTAATCATTGACTCAAAAAAAATTTTATATATTGGAACTCGAAAATTGATCCATAGAGCTTCAGTTTCATCTATTCCCATAAATCTCATTGTTCATAGAACCTAGCATCCATAAAGTCATAAATTATTTACCTAATAAAACCTACTACATAATCTCAATACATATTTTCAATTGGTCCCAAAATAAATTTCTACTAGTGACAATTATATTCTTAATCACCAATTAGAACTTAGATTCCCAACTTCATAATCTCAAAAGAAATAATTATTTCATGACAGTAAAAGTTTTTTCTTAATATCTTTAAAAATTTTCCGAAATGAATTTATCCTTAGAGGATTTAGCGACAAAGTTCAAAATAGAGGTTTTCATACCTTAGAAATCACAAAATTTCAGTGTCAACCCAAAAATGAAATTCTTTCTTTTAACTTACTCCCCAAATTTCTCAATTACCTCGTATAGTCTCCACTTAATATTTTTCTCAAATATTATAAATTGAAGCCTACAAAAATTATACGAACTCCGATATTCTTGGTTTGTATTTCTCTATTCCTTCATATAATTACTTCCATAGTTTTTCCTGATATCCCAATATAAACGAATTTCATTCAATGATTTTCCCCTCCAGTCATTTGTCGCCTCGAGTATCTTACAAAAATTCTAGAATTTAAAGTACAAAACTCCCAAAGCTCTAGGATTATTCGATTAAGCCTAACTTGTCGCCTTTTTAGCTCCTCAAACTATCGAATTTAATGCAAAACGATACCTATAGATTTTGAAAATTGCATAAATGACCCCATAATTCTCCTAAAATTTGCAGTCAAGACCCAAAAATTCTCGAATTTTCCAATTTAACCCCAATTTTTTTCGCATTTTAGACCTCCAAGTGTATGGGTTCATACAACTAAGCCCCTATATTTTTGAATTATAGCAAAATCACCCTCGATATTTCTGAAAACTTGCAATTAAGTCCCTCCCAGTATTATAATTCAGTCCCTAAGTTCATGTGTAATGCCCAAGATTTTAGTTTGATACTTTTGAGTTATCCTATATTATGAATAAGGGAATGGAAGAACAGACATGGAGAAGCGACGTTGCAATTTGAGTTTAGTGGCAAAGAGACACTGCACCCGCGCCAGAAAAGCTACCGCACCCGCGGTGTGGGTACAGTAGAGTCAGCGCACCCACGGTACCAAAATCTCCGCACCCGCGGTCGTTTCTTCTGAATTTGTGGATGTGTTACAGTATGCTCAGCGCATCTGCGGTGAGACGTGTGTTATGAAGAACAAGCCACTTGTACCAAATCATGCAATATATATATAAACATACGTTATTCTCCTCAGAAGAAACAAAAAGGGAGAAACGGGAATTCAGAGGGAAGTTTAGATTCTTGATACTATAATTCAATTTGCGAGAAATCCGTCCGTCCGATTTTCAATCCAACTTCAGTACTATGCTCGACGCAGGCTACAATTGGACGTAAGTTTTGTTATGTTTTGATATGTTCTGGAATTATGTTATTGTCAGAATTGAATATGATTCATATATGATGTTCTTGATATATTAGAAATCGTAGAATCGTAGTCAGATTAAGAAACAGATTGATTATGGAATTGTTATGATTTTTCAGAATATATCGATTGATATTGGACAGATTTGGATTGTTGATTGATTACCGGTTGTATTGGATATTGGTTATGGATTGTAATTAATATCTATTGAGATCGTATTGACCGGGATATCGGGATTGTGCGGTTGTGCCATTGATTTTGAATTAAATCCAGGTTAATCAGATTGGTATTGATTTGAGCAGTATATTGATATGATATTATTGATATTGTCATTTCCAGATTGAGGGTTGACAGATTTTGAATTCCAGACAGGAACGACGTCCGAACTGCAATAAAAGAAAGGTATAAGTCAATGTGGTATTGGGAGATCGACTCGAGTATGATATACTTGAGTTTCCCTAAATCACATACTTCTTGTTATTATTTACACTGATTTGAATTGATATGCTTGTTCTATTCATTTATAGAAGCATGTAATAGACGAGTATTAGACGAGTGATCTTGTGACATAAGTGCCGATAGTGATGGAATCGTTACTAGCACATTGCACGTTGTCATAAGATAGTGAATTGGCGATAGTTCCACAGTCTGGGATGGATAGGTCAAGACACCGGATGTTTTGTTATATCGAAGTGGATAGAATTGGAGTTTCTTCTATTAGTGATGTTCGATATAGGAATGCAAACATCTGGAAACCGGGATCCCTAGACTAGGATTGATTCTAGTCTGAGCCGTGGAGTCATGAGTATGATTTACGATTTCATATTGATTATGTTTCAGATTTGATACATGCCACTGATATTTGTTATATGCTCTTACATTGTTATATGATTGCATGTTCGTTGATTTATACTGGGATATATGTCTCACCGGAGTTATCCGACTGTTGTCGTGGTTGTATGTGTGCATGACAACAGCTGGGACAGGTTCAGGGTCGAGGAGATGAAGAGAGATCGTGATTAGAGTGGAGACTACGGACTTGATTGAGATAGGATTTGAACACTTGATTTGTAGTCGTTAAAGCTTAGTTTGAATGATTGTATATAGTACAAGACTTGTACTTTATTACTGACATGTATATTAGGATGTATTCCATTACGTTCCGCATGTAATACTGTATTTTAAAAAGAAAAAAAAATTAGACCCTGTTTATTATAATTGATTAAATTATCCCAAATGATGATTAAATGAATGATTAGCGTCCGGGTCCCCACATCATGATTCCCAAAAATTAAACCTATATCTAACAAGTTTGAAATCCCCTTTAGTACAAAGTTCGAAACATGCAGTTCTAAATCACCAAGTTCAATTCGCCTCAGCTTAATCTTAGATAGTGCAAACCTCGATATTCGCAAAACCCAAATTCTCCTCACGTCTCGGAGGCATAACTGTCAACACCGTCCAAATCACGTAACCAACATGCATTTAAATTATAATCACGTCTATCTTCTTAATTTATGTATCATTTAAGCATTTAAAGCTCAACATATAAATCTTAAAGCAGTAAAACTCACAGACTTGAGGCGTGACTTCTTGAGCTTCTCGAAGTGGCAATAACACAACCCTTTCGGGATCCTATGCTCTGATACCAATTGAAACGTCCACTAATTTTTAACTTTAAAATCCTACTAAATTTTTTTTCTTTAGTTATAAAATTTGAATCCTTTAATTAATAACAACACCACTTTTCAAAAATCTTAAATGCATAAAAATTCTATAAATCAACAACCACCAACATCATACGTCAATATTTAAAGTAATCCAAAATTGAATTTCAAAATAAAGCATAAATATCTAAATAGAAAATTCTCAAAATCTTTTCGTAAAACTTTAAATACTAATATGTGCGGAAAATAAAAGTCCCTCGAGAGTGTACTGTCGGACTCGATCCACTCAAGCGTCAACACCTCCATCAAAATCATCATCGCCTGCAACCATCCAAACCTAATGAGTCTAATTACTCATCATATTCTAAACATGAAAAACTAATAATACATATACAATCACATTCATTAAAATCATATTTTTATTTAAAATAAGCTTGCAATCATAAATATATCATAAATCGTAAAATCGTAAAGCTGTCAATATTTATCTTTTTGGGAGAAGTTTGATCTTTGAAAGTGACTAGCCTTTATCCTCTGGTAGTGTCACGCTCCGAGTCCGAAGCATTGGTGACATCCGGCATTGTTTAACAATTAAATTGAAAACAATAAAGCCTCGTATCAAATCAAACCAGTCTTTTTCATAAATAAAGTATTGTCTTACAATGACAATGGAATAAAATACATCAGAGTTTCAAATAGCGGAAACGAAAGAAAAGTAAAATCTTGAGTTCTGATCTTGATCTCCGTTTCACCAACCCCAGAAAGCATCTTGCTCTTCCTCATCCAATTGCTCCTCATTTTTATCTGAAATTTGTAAGGGGTGAGTTTTTTGGGAAACATCAGCAAGTGGGGGTCGATCGATTCCAAAGATACATATAGAACTTAGTTTTCTTAAAACGTTCTTTTAAAAGACTTTCAAAACTTAATATTCTTAACTTAACAAAACGGAAACGAATCGAATAAGAGACAAAACTTATCAAATGATTCGAACAAAATAGAAGCAATTCAGATCATTTCAATTCAAAACAGAACATATCAGAACAGACAGAACACTGTTACTCATCTCATTTCCATGGTCAAATTGTCCCCAATATGTTAGTTCTCTAAGGGGTGAGGCCAGAACATGGTTTTATACCCACCAATGGGGGCCAGAACAAAACATGGTTTTATACCCACCAATGGGGGCCAGACAGAATTACAATTCTCGTCCCATTTCAAATTCGAATCGTAACAGTGCAACACAGATTCAGAGTTTACCAGACAGAACGTATCAGAGTTTTCAGATATCAGAGTTTCAGACGGATTCAGCGGAACCAAAGAATTTCGAATAATGGACTGAGTATATGATCGATCGAAATTTTAAACGGACAGACTTCATATTTTCGAAAATGGAGACACACAATCATGCATGTCATATTATATATTCAAGTTTAAAAATACAAACGAATATATAACGAAAGCCCACTTACAGTATTTGCAAACTTTGCACAAAGTTTCCTCTCGAAAGTTTGAGCAGCACTTCGCCGTGACTTTAACAATTGCGATATGAAATCGAGCAGCACTTCGATTATTCTTTTGGTAGAATGAAACAAGAATGTAGCAGCACTTCGACGCAAATGTTTGATCGCCTGCACTGCAAGATTTTCCCTTCCCTTTTTCTCTTCCTTTGGCCGAAACTTTAGGGTAGTTTTTGGTACGAATTTCCTCTCGGAAATTGGGCATTATTTTGACGTAAACTTTTTGAAGATTACGTCTTTAAACCAGCAGCACTTTGACGTAGAATTGTAGCACTTGAACCGCACGAACAAAGCTTTCTCCTTGTTGAATTGGCCGAGAACTCTTGTGGTGGGGGAGAGCCGAAATTTGAGTGCTTTTGTGGTATAGTTTTCCATCAGCCCTCATGCTCTATTTATAGGTGAATTTGTGACCTTCCTCCTCCCCTAGATTCACGCCAACTTGGGCTCCAAGAAAGGATTTATTGTGTTCATAATGTAGGTACAAAGTTTCATGCATGAAAATCCAAAATCCCATGCATTCTTCAAGTTCTAGATTAGTCATGAATGTGGCTCAAAATCTCATGCACTCCTTAAATGTGACCTTGATTTTCTAAAGAGTCATTTCCTGCATCATCAATATGTCCTAACCCTTAGCTTCTCCCGCAGTTCCTTCATGGGTTAACGCAAAAGTTATTTCTTGCATACTTAATTTGTCCAAGACTTTAGCTCATCCTTTAGCTCCCTTTTTGGTCTTGTTAGGACAAGCTTGGTTGAGCTGCTTTGAGCTGAAAGTTCGAGTCCTTGAGCTGGGTTTTACTCCTCTCGTGACAATACTTCGATGGATGTGGTTACTTGCAGCTCGGCCTCCGGTTGAGCTCATTCCCGAGCTTTGAAGTTACTTCCACGAGTTACTAGCTGAAAATCTAAGTTCATATTTAAGTTTTATAATTAGAATGAAAGTATTTTGATCTTAGATTAAGCTTAGTTTTAAGCTCGTATATTTCTTACCTTATTTACTTGGGATCATAAAATCTCGGGTTCTCACAGCCCTCCCTCCTTATTAAAAGTTTCATCCCCGAAACTTGCATTTGCTTGATCATTCAAATAGGTGAGGGTATTGTGACCACATCTTCTCCTCGAGTTCCCAAGTTGCCTCTCTTTCAGTATGATTTGACCCCTGTACTTTGACATAAGGTATTGTCCTGTGCCTCAATACTTGATCTTTTGTGTCCACTATTCGAATAGGGACTTCTTCATATTTGAGTTCTTCGTTGAGGTTTCCTTCAATCATCAGTGGTGCAACTTTGAGTACATGACTCGGGTCTGGGACATACTTCCTCAGTTGTGAGATGTGGAAAACGTTATGTATCCTGGCCATGTCTGGTGGTAACGCTAATCGGTAGGCTAAGGTTCCTACCTTTTCCAGTATCTCGAACGGTCCCACGTATTTCGGATTCAACTTTCCTGATTTACTGAATCGAACTACTCCTTTCATAGGGGAGACCTTGACGTAAGCTTTCTCACCAATCTCTAATTCTAACGGTCTTCTTTTTAGATCGGCCCAGTTCTTCTGTCTATCCTGGGCTGCCTTGAGTCTCTCCTTGATTATGACTACTTTATCAATGGTTAACTGAATGAGTTCTGGTCCGGTAACAGCTTTTTCTCCAACTTCGGCCCAATATAAAGGCGACCGACACTTCCGACCATACAAAGCCTCATATGGAGCCATCTCGATACTACTATGGTAGCTGTTGTTATAGGCGAACTCTATTAACGGTATTTGTTCACTCCAATTTCCGGAAAAATCCAGTGCACATGCTATCAGCATATCTTTGAGAGTTTGAATTGTCCTTTCGGTTTGGCCATCAGTCTGGGGATGATAGGCCGTGCTGAGAGTGACATTGGTTCCCATAGCCTTCTGGAAACTTTTCCAAAATCTTGATACAAATCTTGGATCTCTGTCAGACAGAATACTCGCTGGAACTCCATGTAGCCTCACTATGTTGTCCACATACAAAGTGGCTAATTTATCCAAATTATAATTCATCCGTACTGGCAAGAAATGGGCAGACTTGGTCAATCTGTCAATGATCACCCAGATCCCATCGTGACCCTGTCCTGATCGTGGTAGTCCTACTACGAAATCCATGGAGATGTTATCCCACTTCCACTCTGGTATTTCCAATGGTTGTAACAGTCCTCCAGGCCTTTGATGTTCCGCCTTGACTTGTTGACAGACCAAACACTTTGCAACAAAGACAGCTACGTCTTTCTTCATACCGTTCCACCAGTAATTATTTTTTAAGTCTCTGTACATTTTGGTACTCCCTGGATGTACTGAAAATCTCGATTTATGTGCCTCGGCCATTACTTTTTCTCGAATTCCATCGACGTTTGGCACATACAATCGTCCTTTCATCCAGAGTATTCCATTTTCATCAATTTGAAATTCTGGAACTTTTCCTTCTTGGATTTGTTCTTGAATTTTAAGGATGGAGGTGTCTTGACTCTGCTTCAATTTGATGGTCTCTCGGAGATTTGGTTGCACTGATAGGGAATTTAAGTTCACCTTCCCAGGGTTCCTTCGACTCAACGCATCTGCCACCTTATTTGCCTTACCCGGATGGTAATTAATTGACAGGTCATAGTCCTTGAGAAGTTCCATCCACCTTCTTTGCCTCATATTTAATTTCTTTTGAGTGAAAATATACTTGAGGCTCTGGTGATCGGTAAAAACTTCGCATTTTACTCCATAAAGGTAGTGCCTCCAGATTTTAAGTGCAAATACTACTGCGGCTAACTCCAAGTCATGAGTGGGGTAATTCTGCTCGTATGGTTTCAATTGCCTACCTGACCCTCTTGCATAAGCACACACCCCAATCCTTCCTTTGAAGCGTCACTGTCTACAGTGAAATTCTTATCATCCTCGGGAAGAATGAGTACTGGTGTGGATGCGAGTTTTGTCTTCAGGATTCCGAAACTCTTTTCACAAGCTTCATTCCAAATGAATTTCGAATTTTTCTGAGTAAGTTTGGTGAGTGGAATGGCTATTGAAGAAAATCCTTCCACAAATTTTCTATAGTAGCCTGCTAATCCCAAAAAACTTCTTACTTCAGTCACTGTCTTTGGTTGTGGCCAATCCTTGATTACCTCTACCTTCTTAGGATCTACTGACACTCCTAATTCAGAAATTATATGCCCTAAGAACGCCACACTTTTTAACCAAAATTCACATTTATTGAATTTGGCGTATAGTTCCTTTTCTCGAAGTGTCTGCAAAGTGAGACGCAGATGCTCTTTGTGTTCTTCTTCACTTGGTGAGTACATAAGGATATCATCTATGAAGACAACTACAAACTTATCGAGATATGGTTTGAATACCCGATTCATAAGATCCATGAATGCTGCAGGAGAATTTGTTAGACCAAAAGGCATTACCGTGAATTCTTAATGTCCATATCTTGTCCTAAAAGCAGTTTTAGGGATGTCTTCCGCTTTGACCTTCAACTGATGGTAACCAGATCTCAGATCTAGTTTTGAGAAGACCTTATCTCCCTTTAACTGATCGAAAAGATCATCTATTCTTGGGAGTGGGTACTTATTCTTTATGGTGATCTTGTTCAACTCCCGGTAGTCAATACATAGCCTCATGCTTCCGTCCTTTTTCTTTACAAAAAGCACTGGGGCTCCCCACGGGGATGCACTGGGACGAATCTGCTTCTTGTCTAGTAATTCCCTCAGTTGCTCCTTTAACTCCTTTAATTCAGCTGGAGCCATTCGGTATGGCGCCTTTGATATTGGTGCAGCACTAGGGACCAAATTGATTTCAAATTCTACTTCCCTATCTGGTATCTCTCCCGGTAGTTCCTCGGGGAAAACTTCTGGAAATTCTTGAACAAGCGGAATATCCTCCAACCTTGGGACTTCTTCTTCTTTGATTTCATTGATCACTGCCAGATAAATTTTTTCTCCTCCTCTTATGGCTTTCCAGGCTTGTGAGGCAGATAACAGAGATTTTCTTTCTTTTGATTTTCCATGGAATAAAATCTCTTTTTCATGAGGAGTCTGGAGTCTAACATTTTTCTTTTGACAGTCCACAATGGCATGGTATTTAGCTAACCAGTCCATTCCAAGATTGATGTCAAACTCAACCATATTGAGTTGAATCAATTCTGTTCAAAAATTTGTTTGCCGATACAAATTTTACAGTTTCGATACACTTTTTGGGACTCAATTATTTTACTTGCCGGTGTTGCTACTCTTAATGGTTCACTAAGAGTATCATGTTCGAGTTTAAGCTTCTTAGCAAACCTTCTAAACACGAATGAGTGTGTAGCACCACAATCAAATAAGGTATAAGCAGGTATTTCATTGAGTAAGATAGTACCTGCCACCACTTCATTGGTATCATCAGCTTCCTCTTGGGTGATTGCATATACCCGTGCATTGGTCTTGTTTTCATTTTTCTTGTTGGACCCCGTCCCTTTGTCCTTGTGGTCAGGACAATCTTTAATTCTATGAACCACCTTTCTGCACTTAAAACAAGCGCCCGTCTTCCGATAACATTCTCCAACATGTTTTTGTCGACATGTATCACACCACTTTCCTTCGGTGTTACCAGCACTGCCAGAATTTCCTTTGAAAGACCCACCTGAATAATTTGGTTTCTTAAACTTGGGACCGTTCTGAGTAGATTGACTGCTCATCGGTCTTTTGTTCTTGTTTTCTTCCTCGCGTCGCTTGATATCAGTTTCTGCGCTCATTGTAGCGCCCATCAGATCTGCAAAATTGTTTGGCTTGAATACTGCCAATGCCGACTGAATTCGACTGTTGAGTCCCTTTTTGAAACGATGCATTTCTAACGTCTCATCTGACATGATCGTTGGGACATAGGTTCCTAGATCGTTGAACCGGGAAGTGTATTCCATTACTGACATGTCCGGAGCCTGTTTGAAATTCTCGAACTCACTCAACTTCTGTAGTCGAAACTCAGCTGGATAATATTGTTTCAAAAATTCTCTCTTAAAATCTGCCATGTGATTTCTTCCACTTCTGCCAAGGATGGCGACACAGTTTCCCACCATTTCCTGGCGCGGTCTTCCAAAAACGGTGTTACAACCTCCACTCTCAGCTCTTCAGGTATCTCCAGTAAATGTAGTTGTGTTTCGACGTTCTTGAGCCAGTTGTGGCTGACTTCTGGGTCTAGGTTCCCATCGAAAGTTGGAACTCGATTCCTTCTGAGAGATTCGTAATGGTACTTAATCCCACGCGGTTGCGGTTCAGGTGGTGGTTGGATGGCGTTAGCCAATGGGTTCACGAATCCTTGCAACGTCGCAGCTACGATAGTGGCTATTGCCATCATATCCTCTTAACTGAGATTCACTTTGGGTGGTGGTGGATTTTCGTTTGGTTGGCACCACGGGTGTTACGGTTGTTTCGGGGTGGTCTGCCTGCCGTTTCCTAGGATAAAAATCGAAAGTAAAGCATCAGAATCGTGTAAAGGATAGAAAGGCACAAATAGTAGAAACAAAGTTGTCGTGGAAAATTTTTCGATACTCAGAGTTTGTGGAATGATCGAAGGGATAGATCTTTGAAGTCTATTCGAAATTTAGGAAACAGATGAAAGTTAGACTAAAAGAACGGGTGAAAGTTGGACTCAATTTAGGATACACTAGGCTTTTGCCAAAATTTGACTTCGCCAAATTTTGTCTATCAAAATTCCAGCGGGATTATGAACCTGGCGGCTCTGATACCACTTAAATTTCACACCCCGAGTCCGAAGCATCGGTGACATCCGGCATTGTTTAACAATTAAATTGAAAACAATAAAGCCTCGTATCAAATCAAACCAGTCTTTTTCATAAATAAAGTATTGTCTTACAATGACAATGGAATAAAATACATCAAAGTTTCAAATAGCGGAAACGAAAGAAAAGTAAAATCTTGAGTTCTGATCTTGATCACCGATTCACCAACCCCAGAAAGCATCTTCCTCTTCCTCATCCAATTGCTCCTCATTTTTATCTGAAATTTGTAAGGGGTGAGTGTTTTTGGAAACACTCAGCAAGTGGGTGTCAATCGATTCCAAAGATACATATAAAACTTAGTTTTCTTAAAACGTTCTTTTAACAGACTTTCAAAACTTAATATTCTTAACTTAACAAAACGGAAACGAATCGAATAAGAGACAAAACTTATCAAATGATTCAGAACAAAACAGAAGCAATTCAGATCATTTCAATTTAGAACAGAACATATCAGAACAGACAGAACACTGTTACTCATCTCATTTCCATGGTCAAATTGTTCCCAATATGTTAGTCCTCTAAGGGGTGAGGCCAGAACATGGTTTTATACCCACCAATGGGGGCCAGAACAGAACATGGTTTTATACCCACCAATGGGGGCCAGACAGAATTACAATTCTCGTCCCATTTAAAATTCGAATCGTAACAGTGCAACACAGATTCAGAGTTTACCAGACAGAACATATCAGAGTTTTCAGATATCAGAGTTTCAGACGGATTCAGCGGAACCAAAGAATTTCGAATAACAGACTGAGCATATAATCGATCGAAATTTTAAACGAACAGACTTCATATTTTCGAAAATGGAGACACACAATCATGCATGTCATAATATATATTCAAGTTTAAAAATACAAACGAATATATAACGAAAGCCCACTTACAGTATTTGCAAACTTTGCACAAAGTTTCCTCTCGAAAGTTTGAGCAGTACTTCGTCGTGACTTTAACAATTGCGATCTGAAATCGAGCAGCACTTCGATTATTCTTTTGGTAGAATGAAACACGAATGTAGCAGCACTTCGACGCAAATGTTTGATCGCCTGCACTGCAAAATTTTCCTTTCCCTTTTTCTCTTCCTTTGGCCGAAACTTTAGGGTAGTTTTTGGTACGAATTTCCTCTCGGAAATTGGGCAGTATTTCGACGTAAACTTTTTGAAGATTACGTCTTTAAACCAGCAGCACTTTGACGTAGAATTGTAGCACTTGAACCGCACGAACAAAGCTTTCTCCTTGTTGAATTGGCCGAGAACTCTTGTGGTGGGGGAGAGCCGAAATTTGAGTGCTTTTGTGGTATACTTTTCCATCAGCCCTCATGCTCTATTTATAGGTGAATTTGTGACCTTCCTCCTCCCCTAGATTCACGCCAACTTGGGCTCCAAGAAAGGATTTGTTGTGCTCATAATGTAGGTACAAAGTTTCATGCATGAAAATCCAAAATCCCATGCATTCTTCAAGTTCTAGATTAGTCATGAATGTGGCTCAAAATCTCATGCACTCCTTAGATGTGACCTTTATTTTCTAAAGAGTCATTTCCTGCATCATCAATATGTCCTAACCCGTAGCTTCTCCCGCAGCTCCTTCATGGGTTAACGCAAAGGTTATTTCTTGCATACTTAATTTGTCCAAGCCTTTAGCTCATCCTTTAGCTCCCTTTTTGGTTTTGTTAGGACAAACTTGGTTGAGCTGCTTTGAGCTGAAAGTTCGAGTCCTTGAGCTGGGGTTTTACTCCTCTCGTGACAATACTTCGATGGATGTGGTTACTTGCAGCTCGGCTTCCGGTTGAGCTCATTCCCGAGCTCTGAAGTTACTTCCACGAGTTACTAGCTGAAAATCTAAGTTCATATTTAAGTTTTATAATTAGAATGAAAGTATTTTGATCTTAGATTAAGCTAAGTTTTAAGCTCGTATATTTCTTACCTTATTTACTTGGGATCGTAAAATCTCGGGTTCTCACAGGTAGACTGATCAGTCTTAGCTCACCATTGCGGATGGAGACGGGCACTAGGCACTGACGTAAAATAGAAATACGATCGTTGAGCTTTCTGCGGCTTTCTCCCGTAAACAGGCTCCCTCTGGGCCTTACCCGTCAAGATATTCCCAAAAATAATATATCATATCCTTTTTGTCACAGTCAATTCACATCTTTCAAGATATTTTTCTTTTTATTTTAAATCATAAATTATCGTGTCATTTCCACAATTGAAAAATAGTATTTTAACAGTAAAAATACATCTTTATCATAAATTATAAAATTCCATATTTTCATCATAAAAATTTTAAAATATCATTTAACTTGTATTATGATTTTTCAGAGCACTGCCAAGCTTTTCGTACTACCCGAGACGTAAAATAACCATTTAGAACTTAGATTCTCAACTTCATAATCACAAAAGAAATAATTATTTCATGACAGTACAAGTTGTTTCTAAATATCTTTAAACATTTTCCCAAATGAATTCATCCTTATATAGTTTAGCGACAAAGATCAAAATAGAGGTTTTCAGACCTTAGAAATCACAAAATTTCAGTGTCAACCCAAAAATGAAATTCTTTATTTTAACTTACTTCCCAAATTTTGCAATTACCTCGTACAATCCCCACGTAATATTTTTCTCAAATCTTATAAATTGAAGCCTACAAAAATTATACGAACTCCGATATTCTTGGTTTGTATTCCTCAATTTCTTCATATAATTACTTCCATAGTTTTGCCTAATATCCCAATATAAACGAATTTCATTCACTGATTTTCTCCTCCAGTCATTTGCCCCCTTAAGTATCTTACTAAAATTCTAGAATCTAAAGTACAAAACTCCAAAAGCTCTCGGATTATTCGATTAAGCCTAACTTGTCGCCATTTTAGCTCCTAAAACTATCACACTTAAAGCAAAATGGCACCTATAGATTTTAAAAATTACAAAAATGACCCCACAATTCTCCTAAAATTTTCAATCAAGACCTAAAAATTCTCGAATCCTCTAATTTAAACCCAATTTTTTCGCATTTTAGCCCTCCAAGTTTTCGGATTCATACAACTAAGCCCCTATATTTTTGAATTATAGCAAACAACTCTAAATATTTATGAAAACTTGCAATTAAGTCCCTTTAATTATTATAATTCAGTCTCTAAGTTCATGATTCCTAAAAATTCAACCCATATCTAACAAGTTCGAAATCCCCTTTAGTATAAAGTTCGAAACATGCAGTTCTAAATCACCAAGTTTAATTCGCCTCAGCTTAATCTTAGATAGTGCAAACCTCGATATTCGCAAAACCCGAATTCTCCTCACGTCTCGGGGGCATAACTGTCAACACTGTCCAAATCACGTAACCAATATGCATTTAAATTAAAATCACGTCTATCTTCTTAATTTATGTATCATTTAAGCATTTAAAGCTCAACATATAAATCTTAAAGCAGTAAAACTCACAGACTTGAGGCGTGACTTCTTGAGCTTCTCGAAGTGGCAATAACACAACCCTTTCGGGATCCTATGCTCTGATACCAATTGAAACGTCCACTTATTTTTAACTTTAAAATCCTACTAAAATTTTTTTTTCTTAGTTATAAAATTTGAATCCTTTAATTAATAACAACACAACTTTTCAAAAATCTTAAAAGCATAAAAATTCTATAAATCATCAAACACCAACATCAAACGTCAATATTTAAAGTAATCCAAAATTGAATTTCAAAATAAAACATAAATATATAAATAGAAAATTCTCAAAATCTTTTCGTAAAACTTTAAATAATAATATGTGTGGAAAATAAAATTCCCTCGATAGTGTACTGCCAGATTCGATCCACTCAAGGTCAGCGCCTCCATCAAAATCATCCTCGCCTGCAACCATTCAAACATAGTGAGTCTAATGACTCATCACGTTCTAAACATGAGTAACAAATAATACATAAACAAACACATGCATTAAAATCATATTTTTATTTAAATAAGCTTGCAATCATAAATATAATCATAAATATATTTTAAATCGTAAAATCGTAAAGTTGTCAATCATTTATCTTTCTGGATGAAGTTTGATCCTTGAAAGTGACTAGCCTTTATCCTCTGGTCGACTTATCAGTCTTAACTCACCATTGCGCATGGAGACGGGCACTAGGCACCGACGTAAAATGAAAAATCGTTGGACTCTCTGGGGCTTTCTCCCATAAACAGGCTCCCTCTGGGCCTTGCCCCACAAGATATTCCCAAAAATCATATATCATATCTTCTTTGTCACAGTCAATTCATACCCTTCAAGATATTTTTTTTTCTTTTTTTAATCATACATTATCATGTCCTTTCCACATTTGAAAAATAACATTTTAACATTAAAAATACAGCTTTATCATAAATTATAAAATTTCATATTTTTATCATAAACATTTTAAAATATCATTTAACTTGTATTATGAGTCTTCGGGGTACTTCCAAGCCTTTCGTACTACCCGGGACGTAAAACGACCATTTTACCTTGGACCCTAATGATGTTCTCTTACCTTTATTGACTCGAGCCTATCCCATAGTATCATATAAGCTTAAAATTGACTTCTAATATTTTTCTTAGATGTAAACCCAAGCCTTTAATTTAATTACTAAATCGGAAGCCTTTTTATTCCGAATAAATTCAAACCTTAAACTTAAAATTTTCATCCCTAAACTTAACATGACACCTTAAAATACACTCATAAACATTTCTTAGACGTAAAATTATGATCCTAAACTAATTTCCCAATTTGTTTTACAACTGAACCGTACGTCCCGATTTTAACCCGGATTGACTCAAAACTTAACCAAAATTACCAAACCTGAACCATATCTTATTAACACCTTATTAACCATTTTTCATCCCAAATCAATCCAATTAAAACCTTCAAACAAGCTTAGATACCTTCTGGAAAATTCTTGCCCTTGTTTCGAAAACCCTAACTTGGCACAACCTTGAGGTCCTTCAAGCCTAGGCCCTAACCATTATGTCCAGCCACTAACTAACCATCCCAGGACCTAGAACGAACCTTAGACTAGCTACAGGACCAAGCCCTATAGCCCACGCAGGACCACAACCCTCAACCCTCAACCTGTCAACCCTAGCCTTACACGACCTTCGCTTCAAGCTACAGCCCTAAGCCTTGCACCATCCTTCCTCCAAGCCATCTAGGACCATTACTAGACCCTACTAGGACCCATGAACATGTCCCAACAACAGCACATGGCCTGCTCTTTCCTAGCCGTCAAGACCGAACCCTAATTCCTCTATCAACCAAATTTTCGTTCAGCCCTTGCCCTCAATTGTTCCAGCCCTTGCCCAAGCTTATATGGAATTCCTACAATGGCAGCCCCTTTATGCATCATAATCATGAGTTTAGAAACAAAAAAACTCAAGTTTTGTTCATGTTATGCTATAAAAACGAAAATATAAAAAGTGTATCATATTTTCCATACAAACATGATTAAAAACACATAATATGATTTGAATGGTGCAAAAAGAAGGTTTAGAAATGTGCATTTGCGTTTAAAACTTTCGAAATACAAATACCATAGCGGTGTAACGTTGGTAACGAAAGGTGGACGATTTCTATTTTTGTTTCTACCATTTTTTCTTGTCAAAACCTTACAAAAAACCCACCTTGGGATACAAGGGAGTCGATTGATCGTTTTTGGAAGGAAGAACGAGAAAGAAAGTCGAAGAACGATAGAAAAAAAAATTGAAAACTTTCTCCTTGCAAGTCCCTTGAAGGTTCAACCGATTCCTTCTTCTATTTCAATTTACGTGAATTCTGTGTGTGTGTTTCAGTGTGTGTAGGTGTGTGTGTTTAGGTGTGTGTAGGATTCTTTTAAAAAAAATTTTAAAAAGGTTTCCTAAACGCTTAATTAATGGCCTTAATTAAGCTTGATTTTTTAATTAATTAATTTGGCCCATTAAGATTAATAATATCATTAGTCCTCAAATTAAAAGATTTAAAAATATCTATTTACAAAAAAAATCACTTATAAAAATATATTAAATCTCTTGCTCCCACTAATTAATTTAAACTTGTTCTTAAAATTAAATAATTCTTAAAATATTTAAAATAAATATTTTCTTAAGTGAAAATAAAAATTTTAGCTTTTAAATTTTAAACACCTTAATCGTCTCCGGTCCTCCGTTTCAGCCCACCATCGATAATTGTCTGAAAGTTTGTAAATCATTAAATCTAACAAAATTAGAAAATTAACCGTTTATTAACTCAAAATATGTGGGGACCCGGACGCTAATCATCTTATCAATCGTCATTGGGACTAATTAATCAATTATAATAAACATGGTCTATTTTTTTTTTTAAATGCGGAACGTAATGGCATACATCTTAACATACACGTCAGTATTAAAAGTACAAATCTTGCACTATATGCAATCAGTCTCAACTAAGGTTTAACAACTATATAACAAGTGTTTAAACCCTAACTCTAGTCCAAGTCCGTAGTCTCCACTTTAACTCGATCTTTCTTCACCTCTGTGACCCTGAACCTGTCCCACCTGTTGCCATGCACACATACAGACAAGACAACAGGCGGATAACTCCGGTGAGATATAAATATCCCAGTATAAACAATGTATCAATGCAATCATATAAAACATATATAAAAGCATAAACAAACATTAAAACATGTATCTAATCTGACTACATGAATCAATACGAATCTGTATTTAAGTCAATGACTTATTATCTTCTCTCAACTTATTTCTAATCTAGGGATCGCGATCTAATTTAGACTTTGGTATGCTGTATCGAATGTCTAAAATAGACGTCGATCTACATCTAAGCTCATCGATACACCGTAAGTCTAGAGTCTACGCGGTTCTGACAAAGACTCGGCGGTTCTGCCCTAGCTAGGCTGATCTGCCCTAGCCTCAAACTCTGGCTCTGCTATAATGCAATAGACTAAACAGATCAATCTGATAATCTGCAAATATCAATGCAATAACATAAAGTATGTGATTTTGGGAAACTCAAATCAAACCTAACTCGAGTTGTGCAATCCCGAATCAACATTTATTTATACCTTTCTTGCTGTCGCTCTGATACAATCGAAGTCTCGACTCAAAGCCTGTCAATGTTCAATCTGACAATGACAATATCAATATACTGTATCAATATTCTATTCAAATCAAAACATCCCCGTCTTATCAAATTCTGACGGTACAACAGTATAATCTTGCGATACTGATAATACTATATCAGTCTATCCCAATTCCAATCATTTACAATCAATCACCATACGAATCTGACATCACATCTCAGTCAATTTAACTTTGAAATTCATAACAATTCCTTTATCAATCTGTTTCTTAATCTGACTTCGATTCTATGATGTCTACTATGTCAAGAACACTATATATGAATCGTATCTGATTCTGGACATAGCATAATTTAAAATCTTAACAAAACGTAACAAAACTTACGTCCTGTTGTAGCTGTCGTTGCTAGGAACACGGTGCCGTAATCGGATTCAAATTTGGACAGACGGATTGATCGCAAATCGAATTGAACGTAATTCCCCCGGAAGCTCTCGTTTCCTTTCTTTCCTCTGAGGAAAGCGTTGCATGTATATATATATATATATATATATATATATATACACACACGTAACATGCATAAGGACGAGTGGCTCAATGTTTGTAGCACACGTCTAGCGCATATGCGCGACCCCAATCGGCGCATATGCACGAGACCCTGCACATTGCCTCGCGCATATGCGCGACTCATCTCCGCGCATATGCGCGAGACTCTCTGGAGTTCCTCGCATAGGCTTCGCGCATATGCGCGACATCTTCCGTGCATATGCGCGAGGTCTTCTGCCTGTTTGGCGCATGTGCGCGCATCCCGGTCGCGCATATGCGCCGATGCTACTATCCTCGCACATCTATTTTCACACGCAATCTCATTTCGTGTCTCGGTTAGCCCTTTCATAATTATCTCGATTAAAAATCAATAATCGTAATTTAACACGGTATAAAATCTCGGGCATTACATTTTTCCCCCCCTAAGATACGATTTCGTCCTCGAAATCACAGGCATTCAATTATATCAATAGGGAGTATATACAGAAACGGTCTAAAAAGTTTACATTATCGAAACATCTCAGGGAATTCTTGTCTCATATCTGATTCAGTCTCCCAGGTTGCTTCTTCAGTGTCATGACGAGTCCATTGAACTTTCACAAGTGGAATGGTCTTCGTTATGAGCTGTTTTTCTTTACTATCAATAATCTGAATCGGTTTTTCAATATAGCTCAACGTCTCATCCATTTCGGCCTCGTCTGGCTGAATCGCATGTGAAGCACCAGGAAGGTATTTCCTTAATAACGATACATGAAAGACATCATGTATCTCGGATAATGAAGGCGGTAACGCGAGTCGATATGCACGATCTTCTATCTTTTCGAGAATCTCATAAGGCCCAATTTATCGTGGAGACAGTTTCCCTTTCTTGCCAAATCTGACAACTCCTCTGAAAGGTGAAATCTTTAAAAATACTCGGTCTCCTGCCTCAAATACCAACGGTCTACGTCGAACATTGGCATATTTGGCCTGTCTGTCTTGTGCTGCCTTCATTTTCTTTTGAATTAGCTTCACTTTTTCTGTCATATCTCTTATCATGTCAGGACCAATCTCAGGCACTTCAGAGATATCATCCCAATAAAGAGGGGATCAACACTTCTTTTCGTACAACGCTTCAAATGGTGCCATCTCAATACTCTTCTGATAGCTGTGGTTGTACGAAAACTCACAAAGTGGCAATGCATCTTGCCAATTAGTGCTAAAATCAAGCACTACTGCTCTCAGCATATCCTCCAGTGTTTGGATAGTCCGCTCTGACTGTCCGTCGGTCTGTGGATGATATGCGGTACTCGGATGTAACTTCGTACCGAGAGCCTGCTGCAAACTCTGCCAGAAGTGCGAAGTAAATCGAGGATCACTGTCTGATACAATTGACTTCGGCACTCCGTGCAATCTGACCACTTCTCTGACATAGATCTCTGCCATCTGGTCAAATCTGTACGTCATCTTGTATGGAATAAAACATGCGGATTTGGTAAATCTGTCAATCACGACCCAAATCGCATCACAACATCGGGAGGAACGCGGTAACTGCGTCACAAAATCCATGGAAATGTGATCCCATTTCCATTCAGGAATGGACAAACTCTGTAATAAACCTCCTGGTTTCTTTCTTTCTGCTTTCACCTGCTGGCAATTCAGACATTTGGAAAAAAATTCGGCAATGTCAGTCTTCATTTGTTTTCACCAGAACTGTCTTTTCAAATCATTATACATCTTTCTGCCACAAGGATGAATACTGAATCGACTGTTGTGCGCTTCTGAAAATATCTGTCGTCTCAAATCTGAAACATTCGGCACAACCAAACGATTATTTACATACAATACGTTATCACGTACCTGATATTCCGATCGATGTCCTGTTCTGATCATTGATACTGATTTCTATACATTCTAATCAACTTTCTGAGCTGCCTTAATTCTTAAGATCAGCTCGGGTTCCACTTGCACCGTATAAAGTTTCAACGGTCTATAATCGGCTTCAAATGCTAATCCAGACAAACAGCAGTCTTCTATCAAATTTGAAACATCGATCGTCGACAAGGATAAGGAACATACCTTTCGACTTAGTGCATCAGCTGCTGCATTAGACTTTCCTGGATAGTATTTGATTTCACAATCAAAATCTTTAAGCAAATCAAGCCATCTTCGTTGCCTCATATTCAATTCAGACTGTGAAAACAGATATTTCAAACTCTTATGATCATAATATATCTCAAATTTTTCACCGTAAAGATAGTGTCGCCATATCTTTAATGCAAAGACAATGGCTGCCAATTCAAGATCATGGATTGGATAACGAGTCTCATGTGGTTTAAGTTGTCTTGAGGCATAAGCAATAACATGCCCTCGCTGCATCAGAACACATCCCAACCCTCTGTGAGAGGCGTTGCAATAAACCACAAAATCACCAGTACCGGATGGGATAGTCAACACCGGAGCACTGGTCAATCTCTTTTTCAACTCCAGAAAACTGGTCTCGCATTCTTCAGACCAAACAAATGGAGCATTCTTCTGAGTCAGCTGAGTAATTGGTTTAGCAATACTTGAAAAATCTTTAATAAAACGACGGTAATATCCCGCTAAACCCATAAAACTGCGAATTTCGGGCACTGACGTCGGTCTTGGCCAAGAAATCACGGCTTCAACCTTACTGGGATCCAAAGATATCCCATCTCCGGATATAATATGCCCCAAAAAAACTACCTGTCTCAACCAAACCTCGCATTTCGACAGTTTAGCATATAATTTCTCAGCCCTTAAAATTCGCAACACAGTTCTTAGATGCTCAGCATGCTCACTCATATTCTTTGAATAAATCAAAATATCATCAATGAATATAATCACATAATCATCGAGATATTTCTGTAATATACGGTTCATCAATCCCATAAACACCGCTGGAGCATTCGTTAAACCAAATGGCATGACAATAAATTCATAGTGTTCATACCTGGTTCTGAATGCTGTTTTAGAGATATCAGAATCTCTGACTCTCAGCTGATGATATTCAGATCTCAAATCGATCTTGGAATATACTGAAGAACCCTGCAACTGGTCAAACAAATCATCAATACGAGGCAAAGGATATTTATTCTTTATCTTTGCCTTGTTCAGTTGCCGATAGTCGATGCAGAGTCTCATGGAATCGTCCTTCTTTCTTACGAACAATACCGGAGCATCCCAAGGAGAAACACTCGGTCTGATGTACCCCTTGGCCAGTAAATCTTCCAGCTGATCTTTTAATTCTTTCAATTCAATTGGTGCCATTCTGTACGGGGCTCTAGAAATTGGCACTGTACCTGGCATCAATTCAATGCTGAAGTCTATCTCTCTAACTGGAGGTAATCCCGGGATCTCGTCTGGAAAGACGTCAGCAAACTCACGTACCACTGGCAAATCAGCCAAGGATGGACTCGACTTCAGTAAATCTACTGAATATACAAGGAATCCCTCTGCTCCTTTATGTAACAATCGAGTCATAGATAATACAGATATTAAAGGAATTCTCGATCTAGAACCCTTACCGTAAAATTTCCACTCTTTAGTCGTATTTGGTCTGAATCTCACTATTTTGTGGATACAATCAACTGTAGCTCTGTACTTGGTCAGCATATCAATACCGATAATACAATCAAAATCAGACAACCCCAGTATAATACACTCTAACTCAATCTCATGCCCGTCATACTGTAGTATACAATGTTTTACAGAATTTACGGATATCAAACCTGTCCCTAAAGGAGAAGAGACCGATAATACAGTAGCTAAAGACTCTACAGGCAATGCATGACTTAATGCAAATCGTTCGGAAATGAAAGTATGTGAAGCACCGGTATCAATCAATACATAAGCAGGGTAACCACATAAAGAACAGTTACCTGCCACAACGTCATCTGGTGCTTCCTGGGCCTGCTCCTCGGTCAAAGCGAATACTCTGGCCTGCTGTCTAGGAGGCTGGCTACCACTCTGGCTACCTCTTGGCCTCTGCTGTGACTGAGCTGGCGCTGGCTGGAAGGTGTGAACAGCAGCTGATCGTCTCTCAGTCTGTGCTGCTGATCCCGATGACTCGGCTCCCTGAAATCTATGGGACCCTCTCTGTGGACACACTTTAGCAAAGTGTCCCGGCTGTTTACAAATGTTGCAACTACCAGTTACTCCCTTGCATTGCTCAGTTGCATGTCTTCCTCCACAAGTCTTACAATAAACTCCAGTATAACTCTGGCTCTGTCTGGAACCACCGGAGCTGGAAGAACTGCTGCCAGGTTTCTTGAATTGCTTTCCTCTGGCTTTCAAAAATTCTTTCTTCCCTCCACTGCTGCTGCCACCCTCGAATCTGGGAGGTGGTTGCTGTGGTCTCGGTGCTGGAGGCACAAATGAAGCCCCTTTCTGTCTCATCAAACCGGCTTATGCTCCATTAGCTCTGTTCAGGGCGTCAGTAAAGTTATTCGGTCGCCCTGTGTTCACCAATGTGAAAATATCTGGGTTCAAACCATTGATGAACTGATCAGCAGTAGCTTCCTCGCTGTCAGCCACATGTGGAGCAAATTTCAACAAGGTGGAGAACTTGGACACGTATTCTTCTATGTTCATCTGTCCCTGCCTTAGATTAGAAAACTCTGCCCCTTTGTCCTTTCGGTACGACACTGGAAAGAATCGTTGGTAAAATTCAGTTCTAAATATATTCCAGGTAATAGTCGTACCTCTATGCTCCATGGCTCTCTTTCTAGTAATCCACCAGTCCTTAGCAACATCGTGTAACTGGTGTCCAATTAATCGAACTCGCCTCTCATCTGTATACTCTAATGAGTCAAAAAGCATTTCAATATCATCAAGCCAACTTTCGCATTCCACAGCGTTCTCTGTTCCTTTCAAAGTTGGCGGACGAAATGAGTGAAATCGTTTCAGTAACGTTTCCATTGGAGTCGGTGTTACATCCATTGGAGGATTTGATGTACTTCCCTGTTCTGGTATTCTTCGAGGAGGCATATCTGATAATCAAATGGATTAGTACCCCAATCCAACAAACATGTTTCAATTCAGTCCCTCCTCCGATCATCTTACTGCTGATCGAGAATCGGTTCAAATTCGTTTCCATTAATACATATTACATAATCAAATCAGATAAGTCAAGTAACATGTATTATATAAAGCAGTAGAACATGCTAGCAATCAAAAGCAGGAAAGAAATCCTTAATCTACCCCGCTCACTAGCCTCTTCTATCTCAATCTAAAGGATCTATCGCTCTGATACCACCTGTTGTGGGGACTCGGACGCTAATCATCTTATCAATCGTCATCGGGATTAATTAATCAATTATAATAAACAGGGTCTAATTTTTTTTTTTAAATGCGGAACGTAATGGCATACATCTGAACATACACGTCAGTATTAAAAGTACAAATCTTGCACTATATGCAATCAGTCTCAACTAAGGTTTAACAACTATATAACAAGTGTTTAAACCCTAACTCTAGTCCAAGTCCGTAGTCTCCACTCTAACTCGATCTTTCTTCACTTCTGTGACCCTGAACCTGTCCCACCTGTTGCCATGCACACATACAGACAAGACAACAGCCGGATAACTCCGGTGAGATATAAATATCCCAGTATAAACAATGTATCAATGCAATCATATAAAACATATATAAAAGCATAAACAAACATTAAAACATGTATCTAATCTGACTACATGAATCAATACGAATCTGTATTTAAGTCAATGACTTATTATCTTCTCTCAACTTATTTCTAATCTAGGGATCGCGATTTAATTTAGACTTTGGTATGCTGTATCGAATGTCTACAATAGACGTCGATCTACATCTAAGCTCATCGATACACCGTAAGTCTAGAGTCTACGCGGTTCTGACAAAGACTCGGCGGTTTTGCCCTAGCTAGGCTGATCTGCCCTAGCCTCAAACTCTGGCTCTGCTATAATGCAATAGACTAAACAGATCAATATGATAATCTGCAAATATTAATGCAATAACATAAAGTATGTGATTTTGGGAAACTCAAGTCAAACCTAACTCGAGATGTGCAATCCCGAATCAACATTTATTTATACCTTTCTTGCTGTCGCTCTTATACAATCGAAGTCTCGACTCAAAGCCTGTCAATGTTCAATCTGGCAATGACAATATCAATATACTGTATCAATATTCTATTCAAATCAAAACATCCCCGTCTTATCAAATTCTGACGGTACAACAGTATAATCTTGCGATACTGATAATACTATATCAGTCTATCCCAATTCCAATCATTTACAATCAATCACCGTACGAATCTGACATCACATCTCAGTCAATTTAACTTTGAAATTCATAACAATTCCATAATCAATCTTTTTCTTAATCTGACTTCGATTCTATGATGTCTACTATGTCAAGAACACTATATATGAATCGTATCTGATTCTGGACATAGCATAATTTCAAATCTTAACAAAACGTAACAAAACTTACGTTCTGTTGTAGCTGTCGTTGCTAGGAACACGGTGCCGTAATCAGATTCAAATTTGGACAGACGGATTAATCACAAATCGAATTGAACGTAATTCCCCCAGAAGCTCTCGTTTCCTTTCTTTCCTCTGAGGAAAGCGTTGCATGTATATATATATATACACGTAACATGCATAAGGACGAGTGGCTCAATGTTTGTAGCACACGTCTCGCGCATATGCGCGACCCCAATCGGCGCATATGCGCGAGACACTCGGTCTCCGCGCGTATCCTGCACATTGCCTTGCGCATATGCGCGACTCATCTCCGCGCATATGCGCGAGACTCTCTGGAGTTCCTCTCATAGGCTTCGCGCATATGCGCAACATCTTCCGCGCATATGCGCGAGGTCTTCTGCCTGTTTGGCGCATGTGCGCGCATCCCGGTCGCGCATATGCGCCAATGCTACTGTCCTCGCACATCTATTTTCACACGCAATCTCATTTCGTGTCTCGGTTAGCCCTTTCATAATTATCTCGATTAAAAATCAATAATCGTAATTTAACACGGTATAAAATCTCGGGCATTACAAAATATGTCATTCATGCATCCAAAATCATTTAGTTAAAATATCTTAGCAATTTACTAATTTTCATGCATACCGCGGTTTACGTGGACTGATTTTCGGACATTACAGAGTCCTTGACAATTTTGGTTTTCTCACAAAACAGGCCCTAAATATTTGAAAGATTTCGGTTTTGGCCTTGAATTTTTGGTTATTTGCATTATAAGTCCTTAAATTTTTGGTTATTGCAATTTAACCCTCAAAATTCTTAAATTAAATTAGTTCAACCCTCCAATCAATCAAATTAGAGCATGCAATCTATTTTACTCTAAGTTCTTGATCCCAAAAGTAATTCCATTTACCAATTTTACATTCCATGCAATCAAGGCAACATAAAAATTTTAAGCAAGAATGTAACCAGTAATCAGTGTCGAGTCTGGCTCTGGTTTCGCCTCCTCTACATGCATAACATATGCCCTGCCAGTAGCAGGGCCCTTGTTCCTTGGGAATTATGCAGCTTTGTGGCCCTCCTCTTTGCAGATAAAGCATTTAAATGCACCCCCCCACATGCACTTACTGTAATGGAACCGATTGCATTGCTTACAGGGTTGCCTCTCCTCTGGATTGGAAGCACCTGGAGCCTGCAGTAGCTTCTTCTCTCCCTGTTTCTTTAACTATCCTTGGGGCTTCTACTGCCCTTGATTCCTAGGAGGTCCTGTAAACCTGCTTCTTCTGAGGCTGCGAACTCTGCTGAGCTTGGTGCCTTTTCCTCTGCATCTCCACGTCTATATCTCTCAACTTCTGCTCTGTCTGAAAATCACAAGCAGTGACATCATCATAACTAGCCGGCCTCATCAACATGATATCCCCGGTATTGGTAGGTCTGAGGCCATCCATGAAGTGCCTTAGCTTATCTGCTGCATCTCTCGCAATAAAAGGCACAAAGTGACAGCCCCGATCAAACTTCCTGATAAATTCTGCAACTATCAAGTCCCCCTGTCGGAGACTCAAGAACTCTCAGGTCAGACGCCTCCTGACGTCCGCAAGAAAGTACTTATTGTAGAAAATGTCCTTGAACTTGTTCCAGGTGAGAGTGGCCAGATTCACCCCATGTGTTTCTCCCTTCCACCAAAGCGATGCATCATCTCTCAGCATATATGTAGCGCATATGACTCGGTCCACATCTCTCATGTCCAAGTACTGGAAATGCAACTCAAGTGAACGAATCCGACCCTCACCCACAAACGGGTCAGTGGTGCCACCAAACTCCTTCCACTTGAGCCTCCTGAACTGCTCATATACATCCGCCTGGGGTATAGGAGCATGCTCCATTAAAAGTGAAATACCCTCCAGAACTCAGGTAGTAGGGTCCCCTGGTGGTGGTGGTGGAAAAGCTCTGTCACCTCAAGGATTACCATCATGCCTGTCTGTACTGGGAGCACTTTTAAGATGCATATCTGAATTTAGTTCAAATTCTAACGTAACAACATGCAATTCAATCTAGTTTTTAAAGCATTTAACCTCAAGACATATAAACAGATAAACATATACTGTAAAAAATATATAATGTAAACATGAAAGTGATAGCCTTAAAAACATTTCAAACATATAAAGCATGTAAACTTACAGACTTGAGGCTTGATAACTGAGCTTCTGAAGCTGGCGGTGGCACAAGCCTCTACAATAACCGAAAAGACCTCGACTTTGTTTTCCAAATCATAAATTACAAAATAAAATGATTTAACAAAATCACGAATCATAATAATTTACTAATTTAAAACTCAAGTTCATAAAATAAATCCTAACTCATCGACTAACCAAAACTCCTAAATTGACCTTTAAAAAGATCAACTAACAATAAAATAAAGCATAAAAATATCTTCAATAAAATCATTAACTTAAATCTTTAAATCATAAATCTATCTAGATAGTATGGAAACATAAAGGCCCTCGGGTGTGTACTGCTACACTCGACCCACTCAATCGTCACCACCTCCCATAAATCATCAAATCCTGCATCATACAAATCTAGTGAGTCTAAAGACTCAGCATGTTCTAAACATGGATAGCAAATAATACATATACAATCACATACATTAAAATCATACTTTTATTTAAAATAACTTTTGAACATAAATAAATCGTAAATCGTAAAATCATTTTAAAATACCTTTTGATCATAAATAAATCATTTTAAAAATAAATTTAATCATCATCATAAATCATATATCATAAAATCATTTTCATCGTAAAACTTTCAATCATATATCATTTTGGGTGAAGTTTGATTTTTGAAAGTGACTAGCTTTTATCCTTCGGTCGAATGATCAGTATTCAGCTCCACATAGCCCATGGGAGTGTGCACTAGGCTCCACCACGGAAATACGATCATCGGGGCTCCTTCGGGGGGCCTTTTCCCATAGACGGACTCTCTCTGGAGCCTTTTCCCATTAATGGGCTCCCTGTGGGGCCTTTTCCCCTCACGACATCCCCATAAAATTGTAAGTTCACTATTCTTTCTTAAAACGGATCCCCCACAAATCATATATCATATGTCACAGTCAATTCACATACCTCAAAATAATTTTTCTTTCTTTAAAAATCATAAAATATCATACTTTCCAAAAATAACATTTTAAACAGTAGAAATTGCACAACTTAATTTTAAATCATAAAATAATATATTTTCATCAAAGTCTCATTTTAAAACATATAATATCATTTTACAAGCATTATGATCCTTCGGGACGCCTTCGAGCGTTCACGTATTTTCTTAAGTGTAAAATTATCGTTTTGCCCTTGGACGTATAATTTCTCGTTTTTATCTTTTTCTCACTTTTATTGAGAAGGACATATTCTAAATAAATATTTAAGCTTAAATATAATTTTACATAATTTTATAAAGCTAAAACTAGGTTTTTTAATTAATTCTTTAATTAACGTTTAGTGCGTCGATTAAATCCTGGATAAATTCAAAACTCATTATTTTGATTCCAAATTTGAAACATAACATTTTTATTTTTTATCCTACCCTTGGGAGCCATGAATCGCACCCGTGGACCGATGGTTCCGATTTTAGTCTTTTAAATTTCGAAATTGACACGTATAAGGACACACCGAGCCATCTTCTAAGTTACCCGAGCCATGGTCAAGCCACCTCGAGCCAAACCTGAGCCAACCCACCTAGGCACCCTCCTAACCAAGCCCATCCCAAAGAACCAGTTCCTAGCTTGCCCAAACTCGCCTAGAAACTGACCTAAGTTCTGCACACTGCTGCCTACTCACTTGAGACTCCTAGTGACCCTAGGACTCCTCCAGCCGAGCCACCACCAAGCCCACCTGACCCTAACTATACCTGGACCACGTTTAGACCCTACCCAGACCAGCCCAAGCCCTGGACCCAAGCAGCGAACGCCATGAAGCCAGAACACAACCTGTACGTGAATGTGCTCCCTCACGCCCTCTCAAGCTAGCGGCCAGCTCAGCCACTCAAGCCCCTGGCCCAGCCCTTGCCCATCATCCTTAGACCCTATAGGACCTACCTAGCTCGCCCAAACCCCATCATCAATCCCCTTTTGGCTACTGACACTTACACGATCGTGGGGGAGAGTCCCTCTTCACGTGGACTCTTCCCAGCCACAAGCTCGAACCCTAGCCGCCCTAGGACCTAACCATGACCCCTAGGACCCAACCTCCAGAACTGGTCGAGCTACCTGCCCCCATGCATAAGAATCGAGCCCTTGAATTTTCAAACCCAACAACAAACCCACAGCTCCTTCATGATAAATTCCTACGGTTTCCAGCTTGCTATTCCTTCAATATTTATCATGTTTAGTTCATCTTTACTTCATATTTTTATCATGTATTGACAGTGTGGCCGTCGGATTCAAAAAAATATTTTCATAATAGCGTAAAATCATCGCGTTTTTGAAAATATACCATCTACCGTAAAAATAATTCAACAATCATATTTTTCATGCATAACAATTAAACACACACATATTATATTTGTATGATGTTTAAAAGGGTTTAGTAAATGTGCTTTTACGTTTATAATGCTCGAATATACGATCTTCGGCAAGGGTACGACGTTGTATGACCGGACGACGAAGAACAGAAGCTCTTTCTTCCTCCCTTTTTCGAAAATTATGTGTGTGCTTTGAGGTGTGTTTCACGGCTGATGGAGGCTGAATTGTGTGGTGCAAAAGCCCTAGAAAACTTATTTATAATTTAATTTGCAAGTTAAATGGGCTTTTATTTTGGGCTTGCAAGGTTAAGGGTAATTGGACCTACTTAAATTAATTAAATTGAGCTCAATAACACTTAATTAATTAAATAATAAAAGTTTATAAAATAATTTTCCATAAAATAATATTTTTTATATTTTAAAACTTTTTGTTTGCCCAAAACCGGCATCCCGGGAAAAATCGAACTCGACTCGTAAAATAATTCGAACTCCAACATTTTTAGGAAAAATTAAATCACTTTTATCATGTTAGGAAGCCTTGCCATTATTTAAATAAAAATACATATTCTTGTCTTGGTTGTCCTCGGTCTCTTTTCCTCTGCCTATTATCGGATAGTTGGGGTAAAATCCTTAATTTCATGTAATCATGTCATATTATGATTTATTCATGCTATCAAATATTTAATCCATATAATAACATTATGCTATCATTTAAAATCAATAAACAATTAAGCAATAAAACAATTTTGCATGCATGCGATTTACGTAGGTGGTTTTTCGGACGTTACAATAACCTTTGCTCTGATACCAACTTAAACACCTAACGGCTAAAATTCTATTGAAATATTTTTTGAATAGAAAGCATGGAAATTTTGAAAATCAGATTGAGTAAAACCCTCCAACAATAGCATATAGTACTACAGTTCGTAAATTCTTACACATGCCATAGATCTCAAACTCTACTATTTTAAAAGAAAACTCAACATGATACAAAAATCCATCAAATCCCCAGCGTAATAAAATTCATAAACACAAAAAAATATTGTTTTAACCCATGACAACCAAAATCAAATATCATAAATGTGGAAGAAAAGAGAGGTCCTTGGGTTAATGTTCTCCACCAACCTAAGGCAGATCAGTTCCTCAGCACCTCTAGTCTTCTCAAAATCATGCTTACCTGCATCAATTACACCAAGTAAGTTCAAAGACTCAACACACATGTACCGTTATAACAAATACATATGACATATCATGCAACAGTGAAAAGTACTGTAATTAAAATAAGTTTCATGATCCTTAAAAATGTAACATGAACGTAACCATTTCGAGTCATATCAATCGTGTCATACATATCATTACATATGTGCTCATTTTTATTATTGAATTCAAATCATTAGTTGTGACTTTCGTATCAGCTTTAGGTCGAGGGATCGATCTACGTATAACCGCGGTACCCGGTGGTGGGACATCAGCGACAGTTTTACCTATCCACTGAGCCTTGACCTTACATGTTCGTGTTCGAATTAGTCACAACCAACTCACCTACTTAAAAAACATGTAATCATATTCATCACTTGTAAAATTAATGCATATACATGCATTTTCTTAAAACCAAGCATGCACGTATTTTTCAGTATTTCATAAAATAATATTCATAATTACAACATACATTTTAAATTTGCATTTTCAGACACAAGGGTACTTCCAGGACTATTAACTCTACTAGGGTTCAAAATGATCATTTTGCCCCTGAAAATCCTAATTGACCATTTTACCTCGAGACCTCAAAAATTCGACCCAAAGCCAACCAAACTTATAAAAAACACCTCAAAACATCCTTATAGCCATTTTCTAAGACGTAAGCTCGAGCCCGTGCATTAACTTTTATAATCCGTTTTAAAATTTCGATCGGAGTCCTAGTTTTACCTCGAATATATCCAAAACTTAACTAAATTCTCCCAAACTAAATCCATAACTTATTCACACATAATTCCTGCCATTTAGGACCCTCTAAACTCGTCTGAACTCTGCTGTAACTTTTCTGAAAAAACACCCGAACCCTAGTTGCATTACCGAGCCATACACTCGACCCTAAGCCAAACCAGCTTGTAACCGGCCTCAAAACAACCCTTCCTAGCCCACCTTTGGACCCTCTTGGATGGACCAAGCCATGGACCCTATCCCCAAGAATGAGGTTGAGCACGTTTCACCCAAACACCTAAATTTCGAGCCCTAGCCATGCATAGTTCCCTCGATCTACTCCTAGCCCGCAACCAGATGTGCTCGAGCCACCCTAGGCTATGTCCCAGACCCACCAAAGTCTAATCCACAACAATGAATGCCCTTTCCCCGTTGCTCACAAGCTATCACCCGATCTAGCCAAGACCTGCACTATACAAATAAACTTATCGGCCCCCTACCTCGACGTGTTCCAGATCTGATCTTGGCATCTAAGGACCTTCAAAACTTGCAGTAACATGATCCCTAACCCTTGTATGTTAGCCCTTCAACCATGTCAAAGAAATTGTGAGATTCAAGTGAAGAAATCCCATATTTTTCATGTAAAAGCCATATAAACTCGATGCATAATGATAGATCTATGAAGTATCATGCAAAAACATTCAACATACATATCATGATGTGATCGATAAGAAAAAATGACTAAAGGGCGCGCCTTAATGAAGTTTTGAATGCAAAAAGACGACCAACGGAACAGGGACAAACACCAGAGGGAGAGACAAGATTCTACTGAATTTTCTTGCAAGAACGAGCCAGGTTTCTGCTAGGTTTCGAGATGGGTGGGGCGGCCGAATGAGTGAGGTGAAAGAGTAGGGTTTGAGACAAGGGTTTGATAATAAAATACATGGATATTGGGCCTAGGTTTAAAATGGTGAAGTGTAGTGGGGTTGGCTCCAAAATCAAATAAAACAAGCTCATTAGGCCCAATAACATGCACGTAAAATAAATCGTTTTGGTTCATTTTCAAAATATTACCCGAACCCTCAAAAAGTCATCTGATTTGCTAAAAATCGGCTACCGGTTAAAATTTGGTTCGGCGTGTAAAAATACTAAAAAGGGCCCATTATCAAAATTTACATGTCAATTATATATATATTAAATAACTAAAAATAATATTTAATAAAAATATTTTTCGTTAATTGTCCCGAGTCTCTGTTCCTGGTTCGAGCGTAAAATACTGCTAGAAGCCCTATAACATGCAATCTTAATGAACCATGCCACACAATCATGAAATCATGTTATAACCATGCATTAAATGCATATAAAAATAATTAAATAAACATTTTAATAAAACCCTAGATTTTCATGCAGTTAGTTTAAGTCGTTCGAATGTCTAGACCTTACAACTAGGGTCACACAAGGCTTGTAGCTTACTAGTTGAGGGCTGTGGCATGCATGGTTTACTAGGTTGGTCCAAGTGGGTCCTAAGATGTTTGTTCTAGTTCCTAGGAGGGTTGGTCAGGGTCTGGTCCACTCGGTTAGGTTATAGGATCGAAGGCAACGATGGTTTATTGGGATAGGGTATTCAAAGAAGGGCAAGAAAATTCAGTAGGCTGTTTAGGCTTTTTCGAAGGTTTTAAATGGATTGATTTGGGATCAAAATGGGTTATTTAAGTGTTAATAATATATGGTTAAATTTTGGCTAAGTTTCAAGGCGATTCGGGTTAAAACTGGGACTTTGGTTTAAGTTTTAAAAATGAATGACGAAATTAGTCGAGAGATTAATTTTACATGTAATAAATGTTTATTGGTGTATTTAAGGTGTATAATAAGCTTGGATGGAAAGTTCCAATGGTAAAATAGTCAAGTTAGTGTTTCAGGGGCAATATTCATTTTACACCTGCAAAACGTTAGACGTCTTGGCAGTGCCCTGAATGCTGTAATGTTTATTTTAAAAGGGTATGGGATTTCATGATGAAAAACGATAAAGTTAAAAGATGTGTTGCATGATAGGTTTATAAGAAAAATATATCTATGCATGAATTTTTGTAAGTGATGGATATGACGAAAGGTTTTGAAGGAGATAATTTGATTGTGACTAATATGAATACCAAAGAATATGATGACATGTAAGGCCAAAGCTCAGTTGACGGATGAGAGTGTCGGTGATGTCCCGCTACCTGGTACCATGGTAATACATAAGATTGATCAATCGGCCAACAGCTGATACGAAAGTAACAGTTAATTATCAGAATTCAGTAAAAGGGAAACATATATGAATACGATGAAAGAAGAAGTATAAGATGAAAGGAAAAAAGATTTTAAAATTTATGCATGTTCATGAAAAGCTATTTATTAAAAGTATTTTTCATTGTTGCTTGTGGATGTATATGTTTTACTTGTGATAACGGTTACTCGTTAGTGGTGAATGATGCAGGTTATAATAATTTTAATGATGATGGAGGACTTGATGGTTGAACTGGATGGGCTGATTGTGCACACAACACGAGGATCATTGTCAGTTTTCGCACTACTATGACTTTACAGTATTTTAAAGATTTTATGACTTTTGATGCTTATGAGTGGTTTTGAGAGGATTTAAGATACTTAAGCTATTTTGAAAAATGCTAGTTTTGTGTGACGATTTTATGTTTTGCACTGCGTTTTGGATTTTAAATAATTAGTTAGTGAGTTTATTTTAAAAAGGGCAAAAATATATATACATATTTATACATATTTCGACCGAAGATCGAGGAAAGAAAAAAGATTTCTAGTATATTTTAAAGTAAAACGAGTATTAGAAGTTTCAAATGATGATTTTGACGGAGACGCCGACGCTTGAGTGGATCTGGCCCGGCATTACACTCCCGAGGGGCTTTTTTTTCTGCATTAAATTAAGATTTAAAGTTTTGAAGTAAAGATTTTGAGGATTATTTATTAAAAATTTTATGCTTTATTTTGATGTTTAGTTTTTGGATTATTTTAAAATCGACGTACGATTTTGGGGTTGACGATTTATGGATTTTATGAATTTAAGATATTTATATATTAGTTTTTAATATTGGTTGTTTTGAAGTTTAGAGGAAAAAGTTTAAAAAAACACAAATTCCCTATTATTTTTATTTTAAAGTTAAAAAGTAAGGGACGTTTTAAAAGATGTAAATCATATTGTAAAAATTCCTTTTAATCACCATAGCCAGAAGTGGTAGAACCACTAGTTGGATAGGATACAGTTCTTGATAATCAGTTTGATGAACAACTAGAAAATATTAAACCTCATACTGATGTTATTCCAACTGAGCAGCTGAAGGAACTGGTCAGTTACAAACTGAACCAGATTTGCAAAATCTGTCAAGCAGATCCTAACTACATATGGAGCAGGAACCATCTCAGAAATTGGTATTAGGTAACTCATCTGATCCGGTGAGAATCATAAATCAGATATTGAATTTATTTATTCATTATCCTTTTATCTCGCAACTAGAACCAAACAAAACTAAAGAAGCTCTAGGTAATCCCAGTTGGATCATTGCTATACAAGAAGAGCTTAATCAGTTTACACATAAGACGTCCAAAATCCTCTTTAAAATTTTATAGGTACTAAATTGGTATACAGGAACAAACTAAACTAAGATGGTTCAGTTGTGCGCAACAAAGTGAGACTGGTCGTACAAGGCTATAGACAGGAAGAAGGAATAGATCATGACAAGATTTATACTCCAGTTGCTCGGCTAGAAGCAATCATGATATTTCAGCCTACACTTCCTTCAAAAATTTCAAGGTAGACCATATGGATGTAAAAAGCACATTTCTGAACAGTCAGTTGCAAGAAAAGGTGTATGTAGAACATCCTTCAGGTTTTGGTAATCACTTACTCTCTGATCATGTATATCATCTTAATAAAGCTTTGTATGGTCTAAAACAAGCAGCTCGAGCTGGTACGAGACCTTATCAAAATTCTTGATTGTTCATGATTTTACAGTGGGAACAGTTGATAAAACTCTATTCAAATTTACAAAGAAAGATCATTCCTTAATTGTTCAAATTTATATTGATATATCATATTTGGGTCAACTGACCCCAAATTATGTGATAAGTTTGCTAAGATGATGCAGGAAAAATTTGAGATGAGCATGATGGTTGAAATAACATTCTTCTTAGGCTTGCAAGTGAAGCAACTGGGAACTGGCATTTATATCAGTCAACCAAATACACGAAGGAATTGCTGAAGAAATTTGGCATGGAAACATGTTCAGCTGCATCCACTTCCATGAGCTCATCAATGAAACTAGACAAAGATGAAGGGGGAATATAAGTTAGATGACACTCTACAAGGTTTAATAAGTTCTTTATTATACCTAATTGCTAGCCGTCCTGATATTATGTTTACTATACGTTTATGTGCTAGATTTCAGGCTAATCCTAAAAATTGCATTTCCTACTGCTAAACGCATATTGAAATATCTAAAAGGCACACATAATGTGGGCTTATTGTATTGCTAATGACTCATCCTTAAATTTAGTCGGCTATTCAGATGCAGACTATGCAAGATTTAATCTTGAACGCAAAACTACAAGTGGATCGTGTTAGTTTCTAGGAGACAAGTTGATTTCATGGTTTAGCAAAATGAAAATATCCATCGCCACTTCCACAACTGAAGCTGGATATTTAGTTGCTGGAAGTTGTTGTGTCTGCTCTGGATTCAACACAATTGAAAGATTTTTGAGTAGTAGCTGAAGAGTCACCGATCTTCTTGACAACACCAGCTCCATTGCGTACATATAATCCAGTTCTTCACTCCAAAACCAAACACATTGATGTCAGACATCACTTCATCAGAGATCATGCTCTCAAGAAGGACATCAGACTGGAGTATATTTCAACTGAACAACAAGTGCTGATATCTTCACCAAGCCATTACCAGATACTAGGTTTTCTTACTTTAGAAATATCTTAGGGATTATTGATTTATCTTAAATGCTTAATTTAGGGGAAACGTTGAATTTTAGTAAGTCAACTGATAAGATAGCAGTCAATCATTCTTAAATTGAACTGAATATGTTTCGAATAGATCAGTTGGTATCTGAATACACCGTTCTTATCCCATAAGTTGGTTAGATTTAATTCGTGTAAGTCCCATAATTAAAATCGTGACCAAGTATAAATTTTGTATTTAAATTTGATTCAAATCTCAAATCCAACGTTTTAATCATGTTTTTGCGTAACTATAAATTTTCAGTTTCTAATTTAAATGAAAACGATTGAATATCTTACTTATTTGGTCAAAACCTTTCACGGACTGCCACGTGTCCAAAATATGAACGTTAACGAGATAAATAGAAACCGCCCTCTCACGTGTCTCACCATTTCCAAATTTTTAACTCTCGAGTTTTCAGAGAAATTAACTTGTTCTTCTTTCATACTGTTAAAATCAATCAAATGGCATCTCAGACACATTCTTATCTCTCAAATGGTGTTGCAATCGATTTTGAGTCGATTTTCGCACTCTGAAGAATCAGTTCGCAGCTTATTCGAAAGATCGAACATCTGGGCTTCGTACTCCTAAGAGCGAGCCAAGAAACATATGCTGCGGAGATTCTTTCTATCTAAGAATCTAACTTTGTCACTGATGACGAGAAGTTTCAGAAGGTGAATGACAACGTTCTGATCGTGGATGAAAAACTTTTCAGAGCTCTATTTCAACTTCCAACTACGAGTTTCTTAGAGGTTTCCATAGCTGATATTGAAGAGGCGAAAACCACTCTTTCAAAACTGGGCTAAAGATCAAAGGGTCTGATCCAAAGAAAGAGCTGAAGCCAGAGTACCAGCAACTGGCTTATATTGTTGTGAAGGGTCTTCTAGAAAAGGTAGGTTTTTTTGCTGCCCTCTCACTCGAAAAATTCCAAGTGATGACTTCTGTTGTCAGGGGATAAAAATGAACTGTTCATCTATTCTCTTCATAATCCTAAGGAACATGGTGCAGACTTCGAAGCAGTCAAAAGGATTTGCACTTCACCTGAGCAGGCTAGTTGAGGACTCGAGGATACATCAGTATCTTCCTCTTCAATTATCAAATCAAGATCTTTACAGTTGTCAAAGTTCAGTCGAAGAAGACAGGCGTTGTTAAGCCAGCTGCTAAGACAAGAAATCTGAGAAGAACAAACCAGCAGCTGATCCCAAATCAAAAAGAAAATTGGTCCTATCTACTAGTGATTCGGAGAAGACCCCTTCTCCTGTACTGTTGAAGAAACCTAAGTCTCCGAAGACAAAGCCAGCTACCACTCTAGGAGCTCTTCCTGAGCTCATATTTTACCATCGGGAACTAAGCAACCTTCCCTGCAGTTCCAATTCAGTCAGTGTAGCCAGCAGCTGAATTGAATAAAAGAGTACAGCTGACTCTTCTACAATTATTATTGAATTTGGATAGAAGCTGAAACTGACAGCGTGTGAGGCCCAGGGCCGAAGAGGGCGGGGGTGATCTTCTGTGCCATGAGGTTGAACGGATAATGAATGGCTCCTGGCAGGCTTCTAGGCGAAGGGAACATGAATGAACCGATCTTATACCCGAAGGAGAGGGATTCCAAAACTGTTTAGGTATGAGACTGTGCAGTTGACGAGGGTTAAAATATTTGATATGTACCACTCATATCAAGAAAGTGCATATTCGTTTTGGTAGCTCATCACATAAGAATTCCAAAGTTAAGTGTGTCTTGGGAAATTTTTGGATGGGTGAGCCCCTGTGAAGTTTCCTAGGGAGCGTGTGAGTGAAGACATAAGCACGCTGGAAAGACTTGTCTTGGTACAGTGAGGACAGTCATCGAATCTGGGGCGTTACAGTTGGTATCAGAGCCAACCTCTCCTAGTATGGTGTTGTTTGGGGATGAACCAAGCGGAAGTTGGTGGGCATGTGAGGCTCGGGGTCAAAGAGGGCGGGGGTGATCGCCGGTGCCATGAGGTTTAACTGACAATGAGCGGCTCCTGGCAGGCTTTTAGGCAAAGGGAAAATGAATGAACTGATCTTAAACTGGAAGGAGAGGGATTCCAAAATTTTCAGTATGGGACTGTGCAGTTGAGGAGGGCTTAAAATATTTGATATGTACTACTCATACGAAGAAGGTGAATCTTCTTTTCGGTAGCTCATTACATAAGAACTCCAAAGTTAAGCGTGCTTGACTTGAGGCAATTTTGGGATTAGTGACCCCCTGGTAAGTTTCCTATGGTGCGTGTGAGTGAGAACATAAGCACGCTAGAAAGACTCATCTTGGTACAGTGAGAATAGTCGTCAAATTTGGGGCGTTACACAGCGATTCCAGCTCCTCTCACAACAGTTGTCTGCCCCATAGTACTACATCCAGCACACCCAAAAGGTGTAGTCATCAGAGAGGTGGTGGAAACAACTGGTTCAGCACTGGACTTGCCTCATGCCCTAACTGATCCGAAGGGCAAAGAAAAAATGGCTGAAGAATCGCGACCCAACATGCCATTCAAACTCAAACTGACATAATGGAATCCGTCAATGAGCATGCTGAGCTGAAGATCAAACATTACGATGAATGGGTGAACTTTAGAAATCACTCTTGCAAAGAAACTAAAAAAGAAGAAAGTTCTGCAACAGTTCATCTCCTTGGAATCAGCTGTCATGAAGGCTGTCAAAGCCACCACATTCACCCAAGCCATGGACATAAGATCATACTTCTTTGATCTTATGATAATAAAGAGGCAGGTAGACGTGATAGATGAACTGAAATAAAATTATGATCCAGCTGGTCCTACTGCCTATGAAGACATAGCATTTTTTTCAACAATTGGACTCTGATCTCATCTCCCTTCAAATGAAAGTGAATAATTGGGAGATGAGACAACAACTATACGTTCCAGTACAGACCAGCAGTTCAAGATCAGCTGAGAAAGAAATTCCAGCTGAGTCAGCTGAGGAGGAAATTCCAACTGAAACAACAGAGGAGCAGCTGATGGCTCCAGCTGAATCCGAGTCAGTTGTGGTTCAGCCAGTTAAACTGGTTTCAAAAGTCCCTCCTCCACTCTCCACGATGAACAACCCTCCTCATCTGCGGCTTTGATTATCCTAACGGTTTCTAAACCAACAGCGTAGCCATCTACATATACTGAATAAGATCTGACATTGGCAAATGTAGATGAGCTGCTGCAATCAGTTCCTACTGATATTTAAATGGAGTACAAAGACAATTCAACTGCTGATGACGTTGTTGAACCTACTGAAGATCAAAAATTATATCAACAACAGAGGCGGAAGTTCAAACTGAAACAGTTCAGTTACCAACTGAACCAATAATTACTCTCTCAGTCTAGGAACCATGAGCCGTACCAGAATTTCCATCAACAAATCTGATGCTTCCTGTGACTTTTTTATGTCTCAAGCCAATATTCAGTTATTTACTTCTCAGAAGACTGCTAAGACGTCTAGCTCTGCATCTGATCAATAGGATCAGCTTCCCAGTCAGTAAGTTCAAAAAGCAATTGTAACGTCTACTGATTTTAAAATGCTATTGAAATATATATTTTTTAAAAGCTATGGCGGAAAATACACCCGCTCAAAAACATTTAAATAAGATAAACAAGTGTTTTAATAGGTCATCCAACCTCCAAAAAAAATAACTGCAGTTAAAAACAATTTAACATCCTCAAAATCCTAGAATGTTGTTTAAAAAAATTCAAGTGTACCCTTTCCAATCCTGTTAAATCAACGTAGTAAAATATGAAAATGTATAATACAAACAATGTAACACCCTCAACTGATTTTATAAAACAACACAGCGGAAAATTTAAAATTTACTTAGAGGGAAGAAGGATTTAAATTTCTCTTGACATAAAATATTTACAATCAAAAGTATATACATGATCAAATAAGTGTTGCATCAAAATACAAAATATCATTTTGATCATGTTCAACAATGCTAACAAAATAGCCTTCTTCCTTCCATCTTCTATGCATATGACCTCGGCTCCAATCAACGTCCTGGCCCGTCACTCTTATCTGCATCACATGAAATAACTGAAATGAGTATAAAACTCAGCAAGTGAAACTCTTATAAAAATGTATACATATCATACTCTGTAAAGCATGCTTTGAAATCATTAAATACCATCTAACTCTTTAAACATGAATAATATAGTAGAACATTAATATAACGATGATATTTCTCTTTTCTCTGGTGGATTGATATTTCAATAATATCTTTGTCTCTGTACCTATATCCCATTGATATAAATCGATACTCTGTTGGGATATAACCTATGGTCGTTGATCAACTAATTGCATGCAATCTCTGACTATCTCTTTATCAATCCAATAAATCATTTTGAACTCTCTTGGACATTAAAACAAACACTTTGCATCTCTTTCCTTTGCATTCCCTTCTTCATAATTGAGACATAAAAATGCCTCTCATATCAACAAAGTATATTCTATACATAACATGAATCAAATGGAAGGAATAGCATGTTAAAACCATTGAAATACAATACATATTCATGTGAGCACAAGAAATGAATTCCACTTACAACCAATGGAAACCTTGATTTAAATCTCTTGGTACAAATCCTACAACAATAAACCATGTATTGCACCATCAACAACCCAATAATCAAACAACCATACCATAAAACCCAAAAAACCAGCACAATAATGAATCCCATAATTTCTCCAACACCATAATCCATGAATAACTAAAACACAAGCTTACCTTAGCTCCTTGAACCCACAAGAACCTTGTTCTCACTTCAATAATCCAACAATAAGCTTGAATCAAAGGATCAAAGATGGAAAAGTAGGAACCCTAGTCTCCCTTGCTGAAGAAATCGAGAAGTAGAGGAGAGAAATGAGAGAAAAGTGAGCCAACCCTTCTATTTAATCACTAAAAACCCCAAAACACGACTTTACTATTCACGCACCGCGGGTGCGCTAGTACTTGTACCGCAGGTGCTCTACGCCTACTGCACCTCATCCAAAATCCGAAAGGGTGCACTAACTTTTATACCGCGGGTGCACAAGCCGACCGCGGGTGCACTAAGTTTTATACGGGTGCACTAACCATACTGTCCCATCACCGCGGGTGCGGTAGCTTTTTCAGTGGGTGAACTGTCATCTGAAGCCAACAATAAACTTTGCAACTAAAAATCGAATCGCAACGTCGCTTCTCCTCATATTTCGGCAACGCTCTCAACATGAAAGTTGCACCTCTATGTCTTATCTAACCACTCCAATTGGACTCAAACCATAGGCTCAATATAAGAATTATCATGAATTTAATCGCAACGACGCTACAATATCACCACACATCATCTATAGTCACAACACCATAAATCATAGATCACAACTCTTAACATAAAACTATACTTAAACTTAACCAAGTAGTCCATAAACATACAAAATCTTAAACCGTACCGTTCACCAAGCTTGGCTATTACAAACAATGATCATCCATGACCCATATACATATACGCGAAAGAAATGCAAGGTCCTCGGGTTTTCACGTGCGCCCCCAGCTCAGCCTACTCAATCTTCAGCGCCTCCAGTCTCCACATCAACGAGCTCACTTGCATCAATCACAACTAGTGAGTCTAAAGACTCAATACACTGAACCGTTATAACGAGTACATATACAGAGCATGAAATAGTGAAATATACCGTAATCAAATTACGTTTCATGATCTTAAAGCGTGAACGTAAACGTATCGTATCATAGCATAGCGTGTCAAAACAAGTCTTATATACGTGTTCATTTTCTTTAATTGAATTCGTTCGTTACTTGTGACTTTCGTATCATCGAATTAGGCGATGGATTCATCTACAAATAACCGCGGTACCCAGTGTTGGGTACATCGGCGACAGTATTACCCATCCATTGAGCCTCGGGATAACATGTATCATATTATCGTGTCATCTTATTACTCACAACCAACTCACATCCTTCAAAAACATGTCATCGAATTCCTCTGATATGAATCCTCGCACGAACGAAAAGAAAACAAGATTAATTAGAATCGTGCCCTCGATTCAATAACGAACAAAAATCGATGTTGTCCCGATCTTTTGAAACAAGTATAGATTTGTGATATTCACCTCTAAGCCACAAAACTTAGCAACAAATAATCACGACTGAAACAATTGAAGAATCAGACAAACCTTCAAAGAACTTGTCCTTGACAATCTGTATGATATCAATCAACAAACGCCACAAGAACGAATCCTTGATAGTTTGATTTTCATGAATACAAAGCAAAAGCCTTGAAATGTTTTTGAGAGAAAACTCAAAAGTTTTTGTATAAACTCCATAATATCTTAATTGTCGTTCAAAATTCGTCCAAAATATTTTTACATACCCAAAAGATAACAATATCTATTTGCCAAAATAATTAAAACTCTAAAATAGGAAATTCAAGATTTTCTCGCAACTGGCTCTCGCACGGGCGGCAAGTTATGTCCACCCGGGCGCGAGGTGCTCGGGAATTTTTCCTTTGAACCGTAATTGTAGCGCTCGGGCGGTGAATTGTGGCAGCTCAGGTGCCGATGCTTGTAATTCCTCATCATTTATTGCTTGAATAATGTTCCTATGACTCCCACTCTTACTGACATGCATCACGAACCCTTCGGCACTTTGCACCTTGCTCATAAGACCTTCTTGATTGCTCATGACTTCCTGTAGTGCCTATTTGAATTTTTTTGCTGTCCCCTCGTGATTGGTCCCTCTGGAATCTCTAATAGATCACATGCTTTCCTCGGAGCTTGAGCTTCTATGATCGCATCATCATCACTTATAAAAATCATGCATACACGTAAATTTTCTTAAAATCAACCATGTAACGTATTTTTATATTTACATAAAATGTCATGTCCATGATAACATTCTTTTAAAATATGTCGATTGTGATCTGAGCACCGCCATGACTCTAACTCGACCTGGGTGCAAAAGGACCATTTTGCCCATGGAAAACCAAATGATCGTTTTACCCCTGGACCTCAAAATTTCGGCCCGAAGCCAACCAAACACATTAAAACACCTCAAAACATATTTATAATGGTTTCTTAGATGTAAACGCGATGCCGTTTTATAACTTATACGATTCTTTTTAAAACTTGGACAGGGGTCCCTGTTTTAATCCGAATCAACCCGAAACTTAACTAAAACATTCCAAGCTTAAACCACGCCTTAAACACACCCTACCAGACCCTAAACAACTTGTTTCAGACCATATAAGACCCTCAGAAAAGGCAATACAGCTCTGTAAAATTCTTCCCTTAGCCACCAACAAACCCTAGTGCACCTAACCATCAAATATTCGAACCTAGCCCACACTAAGCCAGAATAGCACTGAACCAGACCACCCAAGAACCAATACCAAACCCGTGTACCTATCCTAAATCAACCAACCCACGGATATAGCCCACACACACACGAACGTGCATGATATAGGGTTTGATAAATGTGTTTAGGTCACTTAATTATACCCTAATGGGCCAATAAAAATAATTAAAAGAGTTAATAGGGTTTTGGGCCCATTAAGCAATAAAATAAACCCGACAAGCCTAAAAACATTCCCAAGAAATATTTGTTTACGTACTTTTTTGAAAATAATGCCGGAACCCTCAAAAAATCTCTCGATTCGCTAAATTTTGCGTACCGGTTAAAAAATATGACCCGTCAAGTAAAAATAATACACCAAGGCCCATTTTCGAAAATCATACTTAAATACACATATGTTAAATAAATAAAACTAATTATTTAATGAAAAAATTTCTTAATTACCCCGGTCTCCGTTTCTCGTTAGAGCGTGAAAACTACTAAAAGCCCTTATGCATGAAACTTTAAAAAAGATGCAATAAAACACATATTCATGCAATAATCATGCATTTAAAGCATTAAAACAATTTAATGAAATTCAAAAGAAATTTGATAACTTGCATGCATGTGGTTCACGTTGACCTTCAAATTTTTGGGACGTTACAATCTATCCCTCTTAAATTGAATTTTTTCCCCAAAATTCGCTTATCCTCACGTTTAGACTCTTAATTCCAATATCCCGATAATGCATGCTTCTGCTGTGTCACTCTGATAAAATAAGTTTTAAGATGTCCTTATGTCTCCTCAGTCCTAATTAAATTGCCTTCAAAATCCTAGAATACGAATCACAACTTAAAAAGACCTATGGTGGCTTAATTCTATTTTTTTATGACCTCGAATTTTGACTTTTTCACAATTCCTAATATTATAAATTGAGGTAAAAACTTATTGCACTTGGTTTTCTTATACTATACCCAAAATGTTCATCGACCTATTATATTTCAATAATAAAATTCCAAAAGCATCTTTTCTTAAATTTTAGCGAACTCAAGGTATGCTAAGGCTTTAAATCCAATTATTAGTATTTAGACAGTTCAATTTAAGAGATCTTAGCACTAAAAGTTACTAATCGACATCTATCATCGGTAATACACTTAAAAGTTAAAATTTATCTCAACTCCATATTAATATTAGCTTAAGATCCTTGAGTCGAATATTTACCTTACCACACCCAACTAACGTAACTTAATTATTTAAAAGTACATCCCAAATATAAAATTTTTGCAAATCTTAAATTTCAAGTAACATTAATCCATAAAACCCAAATATAACTTATCGATCTTCTACCTATATAATAAAACCTTTTCTTCCCAATTACAATATAGTTGAGGCCTTATACACTTGGACTTTCTTTATTGGAACGACTGTCGCATTCTGATTCATCCTCAATGCTTAATTAATACTAGCATATAAAACTTAATAAGTTCTCCCCTGTTAAGATTGACTAACTCTAATAAATCAACTTCACTTATAACTCATAGAATTTTAGAATCCCCATATCAAGATTTTAAATTTCTTACTCGACAAAAATCTTAATATGGTAACTTATGCTGAACACAACTGATTCTTTTTGTTTTATTTCACCAAAATTTTCATATGAAATCCTATATCATAAACTTGAAATTCAAACTTACCCAACCAAATAGTCATAGATAACATAATTCCAACACACATATTCGATTAATTCCAAGTCTCTTAATGACTTTCAAAAATTCCTCAAGTGCTTTCCTTATAAAGCATAACATCTAAATGTTCATGAGTATACCATTTATACTTACTTCCAAATATCACGATATTAATAGAATTTTAAGCACAAATATTTTTTAATTTACCCAAGATGTGGTGTCTATTTCACTTCTTACATACATCTCTCAAGTAACCTAACCATCAATCATAACAAAATTTTAAAAAAAAATTAACCCTAACAAATGTATAATTTTAACTGTTAATTAAGATCATGACTAAAAACATATGATATATCAAACTTAAGTTCGCAGAAATATGTTAACTTAATTTCTAATCATATAACTTAACTAATTGATCAACTTTGCTTAAGTTGTCATCAATCTAAATTCTTAATTTTTTAAAACATTATTCCACTAATGTTTAAATTTTCAAGCTCAATATTGATTCATCCTACAATGCCCTTGATTATTTCTAACATTATAACTAAGATATTTCAAGTTCTAGTTATCCCTTCAAGCTAAATCATCGAAAATTCATATCATTTAAACTATTCAATTCTCACTTATTCTAAACCAGTCCCCATATTTCTTAACAAATTGCAAAATTAATTCTCAATTTCCTCGAAAAATATCAAGTTAATCCTAAATTACGAAAATTCTACAATTATCCATATGTTTTTTTGGCGTCCTAATTCCGTTTTATAGATTTCCCATAACATAAAATTCAATCATCTTAAGCTTATTAAACCCAAATTTAATTCTCCTAACAATCTTACGTTTCCATCAATACCTAAAAAAAAATTATACATTTTTATACTTCTAAAGTCGTCTTAGTCTTCGAATCATTATATTTTAGATGAAATTCTCAAAAAAATAACTCAACTAGTGTGTAACGTCGAAAAACCAAACCTACGTAAACCACATATATGTAAAATTATTTTAATTTTTAATTGTTTTATTTAGTTGATTTTAAATGCTTGCATGATATTTATTAAATCATTAAATGTATGATTAAATGATTATTTAACATGATTTCGCAGTGGAAAGAAGACTGGAGACGACCAAGACAAGATATTTATTTTTCTCTAAATATTTTCAAGGCTTCCTAATATGATTAAAAATGATTTAATTTTTCTAGAAATTTTGGAGTTCAAATTATTTTACGAGTCGAGCTCGATTTTTCCCGGGAAGCCGGTTTTGGGCAAACAAAGAGTTTTAAAAGATCAAAAATATTTTTGGGAAACTAAATTTATAAAATTTTATTATTTAATTAAATAAGAGTTATTGGGTCCAATTTAATTATTTTAAGTAGGTCCAATTGTCCTTAAGCTTGCAAGCCCAAAACAAAATCTCATAATATATTGATTAAATTATAATAAGAATCCTAGGTCTTTTAAACCCATAATTCATCACCTATTCCAGCAAAAATTTCACACCTTTCGCACACTAATTTTCGAAAATAAGAGAATGAGAAAAGCTAGGAGTCGTCGTCTCTCGATAGTTTGCGGGGGCAAGTGGGCTCGACCAGGGTTGGCTGGGGCTCGAGGGGGTCATAGATGAGGGCCAGGTAGAGTCCTAGCATGGGGCTGGGGAAGATTCCACGAAAGTCGGGACTCCCAAGCAACTCCCGATCGGCTGCTGCAAGGGGGTAGCGGCTCGGTAGGGGCACGGGCTAGGTGGTCAGGTCGGTACCCTAGGATGGTTCAGAGAGCTAGGGGTAGGAAGGGACAATGCTTATGGTGGCTCGAGCAAGAGCTCACGCGAAGGAAGCTGGTGGACGCAAGAGGGGAGGCGCGCGCAGCGCTGCTTGTTGTGCCGTCTTTCTTCGTGGATTAGGGGCTCGGGCTGGGGGTGGCTAAGGTCTGGGCTGGTATAGGGTCAGTAAGGGTCATGGGTGGTTTGTGTTTAGAGGGCTGGATGAGTCCTAGATTAACTCTGAGTCTTGGGCAAGAAGGTAACCTTGTGCGCAGCATTGGGGTCTTGTTCCAGAAGTGTTTAAAAGCTAGGGTCTGGTTCAATGGGCTGGGCTTGGTCATTAGGGTGCCGGTGGGTGGCTGGGGTTTGCCTTGAGGTTGCTCGACCATGGCTCGAGTAATTTGGGAGATGGCTCGGGTTGTTCACATAAGGGTAAAAAACGAGATTAATAAGAATATAATTGGAATCATGGGTCCACGGATGCGGTTCATGGCTCACAAGGATATATTAGATAACAAAAAGTTTATGTTTAAAATTTGGGAAGAAAAATGAGTTTTGAATTTATCCGGGAAA